>NC_081560.1:74250044-74347267 GCF_022355385.1 Mustela nigripes | reverse complement strand
AAACTAAAAAGCTTATTAAAACTGCACATAAAAATCAAAGAAATATAGAAACCACAATCCAGGTTAGGAATTCCCTGAGGAATGTGGCACCTTGGGACCCTCACAAAGATCAGCAGTATTTTGTTTTGTGGATGATATTTATATTTTTATTATTTTTTAATATTCACATATACTTCACATACCATATATATGTGTATATTGCTTTTTATTTATTTTTTTATTTTTTAAAGATTTTTTTTATTTCTTTGAGAGAGAGAGGGAAAGGGGGATGTAGGCTCCCTGTTGAGCAAGAAGCCAGAAGCGGGATTTGATCCCAGGACCCCGGGATCATGGCCTGAACCAAAGGCAGCCGCTTAACCAACTGAGCCACCAGGCTCCCTGTATGTGTATCTTACACCTTTTTTTTTTTTTTTTTTTTTTTTTTTTTTTAAAGTCACTATTATCTGAAGAGAAACGGCACAGAGATTGAAGAATTTTCAAGGGGTAGTTTAGTCAGAGAGGTTTTTCTGGAAGGGAACACTTACTCAGTTGGCCAATACATTTAACTCGAAAGCTAAAGCTGTAATCAATTTGGATTTGAAGGTAGGTATAAAACTGGAATTGTGTGTTTTGCTCAGTACTTTCTAAGGGAAAGTTAGAAAGGTCAGCCTTCAGATATGACAAATTTATTTGGCAAGGCATTTAAAATGGTACACTCTGAGAATTATGCATATTAATTCACTTTATAAAATCAAATAATGCCTAACAATGCTTATAATAGCTACATTTTATTTATTCCTATTATCAATTTAGTCACAAGTTGACTGTTTTCCCACTCTTTTCAAAGGCCAATCATAGAGAATTGATAATCAAGGGAGATGTTCAATAAACTCTCATTGCTATCGTAGTATCATTAGTACTCTTACATGTGCTCAGCCACCGTACATATGTAGTGGTAGGCTGGACAGTGCCCCCTTGAAGGTTTTACAGTACTGATTCTCAGAGCCTTATATGGCATAGGGGACTTCGCAGATGAGATAAATTTCAGGATCATAAAATGCATACATTGTCCTGGATTATATGGGTGGGCCAAATGTAATCAGCTGGGTTCTCATAGGAGGGATGTGTAATGAGACCAAGTCAGAAGAAGAAAGAGGTGACAATAGAATCAGAGGTTAAAATGATGTGCTTTGAAGATTGAGGAAGGGTCTGTGAATTCAGGGATATAGGCAGCTTCTATAAGGTGAAAAGACAAGGTAACTGATTATCTCCTACAGCTTCCCGATGGAACACAACTCTGCTGACACTGATTTGGGGGTTCTGACATAGAGAAATTTAAGGGAATATATTTGTGCTGTTTTATATCAGTAAGTTTCTGGTAATTTGTTACAAGGACAATAAGGAACTGATACATTATGTCATGAATCCCCACCAGAGTTCTCTAGTTTCTAAACTTTATTTTATTTTCTATGTAATTATTTTTGTATGTATTTATGTATTGAGATATAATTGACATACATTATATTAGTTTCAGGTGTAGAGCATAATGATTTGATGCTTATATACCCTGCAATATGATCATCGCAATAAATCTAGTTACAATCGATCCCAGGGTCTTGGGATCGAGCCCCACATTGGGCTCTCTCCTCCACAGGGCGCCTGCTTCCACCTCTCTCTGCCTGCCTCTCTGCCTACTTGTGATCTCTGTCTGTCAAATAAATAAATAAAATCTTAAAAAAAAATCAAGTTACCATCTATCTTATAAAAAGTTACCCCCCAATTTTTTCTTGTGCTGAGAACTTTCAAGATCCACTACCGTGGTCACCTTCAAAAAACACACAGTAGTGTTGACTGTAGTCACCGTACTGCACCCCATCTCCCCCAGAACCTGTTCACTTCCCTGCTGGAAGTTTGTGCCTCCTGACCCCCTTCACCCACTCTTCCTCCTCCTACTCAGGCAACCACGACTGTGTTCTCCATATCCATACATATTTTTGTGTTGTACTTCTTGGTTTGTTTTGTTAGATTCTGCATGTAAGTGAGATCACGCGGTATTTGTCTTTCTCTGAGTTATTTCACTTCGCATAATACCCTCAAGGGCCATCCCACATTATTTAATTGGTTGAGTACTATTCCATCGCATGTGTACGTGTATGTGTATGTTTATATAGATAGATAAAATAATATATAAATGAATAAATATAATATAAATATAGAAAATAATGTAATGCTCTATATACAACATAATGATTCAACAATTCTATACATTTCTCAGTACTCATCAAAGTGAGTGTACTCTTAATCCCCTTCATCTACTTTGCTCATCCTCCCTCACCTCCCTTTTGGCAACTACCCATTTGTTCTCTGTATTTAAGAGTCTTTTTTGTTTGTTTGTTTCTTTCTTTCTTTCTTCGTTCATTTGTTTTGTTTCTTAAATTCAACATATGAATGAAATTATATGGCATTTGTCTTTCTCTGACTGACTCATTTCACTTGGCCTAAGTCCATCTAGATCTATCCATGTTGTTGGAAGTGACAAGATTTCATTCTCTTTTATGGCTGCGTAATATTTCTGTGTGTGTGTGTGTGTATCACATCTTTTTTATTCATCTGGGTCTTAGCACAAGGCCACAAAGGTGTCCATGGGTTCCTGTTCCATGATTGGTGGACACTTAGGTTGTTTCCATATCTTGGCTCTTGTAAAAAATGGTGCAGTGAACATGGAGATGCCTGTATCATTTCAAATCAGTATTTCCATTTTTGTAAATAACTATTCCTATGAGGAATTGATGGATCATGTGGTAGTTCTATTTTTAATTTTTTTTTGAGGAATCTCCATATTGCTTTTTACAGTAGCTGTATCAGTTTACATTTCACAAAGAGTAAGCGAGAGTTCTTTACTTCACATCCTTGCCAACACTTGTTATCTCTTGTCTTTTTGATAATAGCCATCCTGACTTGTGTAAGGTGATATTGTAACTTTGTTTTTCATCTCCCTGGTAATTAATAATGTTGAGCATCTTTTTATATACCTGTTGACCCCCTGAATGTCCTCTCTCAAAAGATGGTTGCTCAGAGTTGCTGCTTATTTTTTTCCTGCCTATTTTTTAATCAGATTTTTTGTTGTTGTTATTGAATTGTATGAGTTCTTTATATACTTTGAATATTATCTTCTTATTGGATATATGATTTGCAAATATTATCTCCCATTCAGTAAATTGCCTTTACATATGTTATAAATTAATTGACCATATATATGTGGGTTTATTTCTGGGCTCTCTATTCTGTTCCTTTCATCTGTGCATTTATATCTATGCTCATACCATACTGTTTTGATTACTGCACCTTTGTAATATAATTTGAAGTCAGGGAGTATGATGCCTCCAGCTTTGTTCTTCTTTGTCAAGACCAGTTAGACTAGAGGGGTCTTTTGTGGTTCCATACAAATTTTAGGGTTGTTTTTTCTATTTCTATGAAAAATGCTATTGAGATTTTGATAGGTATTACATTGAATTTGTAGATGACTTTCAGTAGTATGGACATTGTAACAATATTAATTTCTTTCTTTCTTTTTTTTTTTTTTTACAATTTTATTTATTTATTTGACAGAGATCACAAGTAGGCAGAGAGGCAGGCCAAGATAGAAAGGGGGAAGCAGGCTCTTAATTTCTTGACTCCACTGATATGGAGTCTCTTTCCATTTTTTGTGTCTTCTCCAATTTCTTTTATCAACATCTTATAGCTTTCAGTGTACAGAAAAAGAAATTAAAAAACAAATCCCATTTGCAGTTGCATCAAAAAGAATAAAATACCTAGGGACAAATTTAACTAAGGAGGTGAAAGAATTCTTTAAATTGGGACTCGGATTCCTCAATTTATAGATTTAGATATAGAGTCGTAGCAAAATTAAAGAATGTGTTAGGTTTCTCTTAGCTAGTGAGTGTTGAAGCTGAAGTTGAATCCTGGTCCTCCTTCCTCTGAAGTCTAGACTCATTCAGCTCTACCATCTTTCTCTAGTGTAGCCAGTGGCCCTGGAGCTAAGCTGCCTCCACTGCAATCCTCCTTTATCACTTCTTAGACAAAGTTACTTAACATCTTGGGAAGGAATCATATTCCATTTTGCCTAGGATTCCTACACACAAAAGGGATAGAGTAATAGTACTTAACCTACAGTTTTATCTTGGGAAGTAAATGAAATAATTTAAGTTTTTGGCAATACATCTTCATATCCACCTCAGTAGCCTACAGGCCTTTTAAAGAAAACCAAAAATGTTTAAAATTTTGAACTCAACTTCAATTGAACTTTTTTTTTTTTAAATATTTATTTATTTGATAGAGATCACAAGTAGGCAGAGAGAGAGGAGGAAGCAGGCTCTCTGCAGAGCAGAGAACCCAATGCGGGGCTCTATCCCAGGACCCTAGGATCATTATCTGAGCTGAAGGCAGAGGCTTTAAACCCACTGAGCCACCCAGGCACCCCTCAACTGTACTTTTGAATTCAAATTTAATGTGTTCTCCAAACTCTCAAATCTGCCCCACCTCCTATACGGCCTGTATCCTTAGAGCTTCAGCATCCACTTATATTCTCTGCACTTTCAACCCCCAGCCAGAAACCTTGTTGTTCATGACTTCCCCTTCTGTTGAGCATGGATCCTGGAAATCTGATTATTCCCATGTAAAATTCTTCACTCGGAATCCAAATACAGGCATCCCATCTCCTTTATATTGTCCCTTCACTGCCCCACTCCCTTTTCTCACAATCTAGAAGCTGCTTCTACTATTATTAAAACTTTGCAATGATCTCCTTCTTCAGACTTTCCCCTTTCCTTAGAAATTGTTTAAAAAAAAAAAACAAAAAACAAACAAAAAAACCCCCCAAACTCTGAAAACTGCTTCAGTTCAAAGACAGTCCCTTTTTCTTATAAATGCTAGATGTGACTTCTCACTGCCTGTGATAATGCTGCTAAGAGAGGCTGGGTGCTTGTTGACTTGGCTACTCTGTGCTTGTTTATATTCATGGCACTGCTCATCCGGGTCTCCGCACAAGGCCACAAAGGTGTCCATGGGTTCCTGTTCCATGATTGTAGCTCCCTTGGTTCACTCATTTTGCTTAGATGTTGTTTCCTAGAACTGTACACACAGGTTAAGGTGCTGAGTTCTGAATGCATACAATCTTAACCAGTCTTTTCCAGAAACAAGGAAACCCCAACTCTCAAGTTCCAGTTCTGACCCCAAGTCCGCAACTCAGACGAGATCGGGCGTGTTCAGGGTGGTATGGCCGTAGACCGCAACTCAGATACACATCCGTACCTACTACCCCAGCTTGTGGTGAATTCTATTGTGGGGCCTCTTTCTTTTCTTCAGACACCAACCTGGTCCACAGTGACATAGCTTCTGATATTTGAGCAGTGTGAGAGGAAGAGATCAATATTTTGTTCTGAAAACATTGAAAGTTTTATTCCTGGGAAGTTCAGGTTCTTCACATATAGTATCATAAATGTTTTTACACACTTCCATGTATACCAAGAAACACTGGAAAGGAGCAGCTAAAATAGATCAAGTAATGGATCCTAGTAGAACTTTCTGGGGACAAGGATTATCTTACACCATATATAACTTCTGAGAGTAAGAAAAATCTGCTTCCAGGTTACATTCATATCCATATATGGACAAGACAGGTGACATGATTTCTAAAACTGTACTTCACGTGGCATCCTATCTTACCTTGTGTCTTGTTTATATAGATTACTTGATTATTATAGATCACATAAATTACTTAGACCTCTCTCTCTCTCAGCTAACTTCCACTGTGGCTCTTCAGTGTGGGGTTTCACCGAAGTCTACACTGCCTTTCATCTAAGACATTGCTTCAGCTGATAACCAGTCTTCTTGCCTCTCGACTCTCCTCTTTTCCCTCTTTTTCTATCAGTCCACTACTTTGACAGTTCTCTTTAAAACAAACAGAAAGAACACTGGCTCTTTTGCCTAAACTTTAATTTTTATTTTTATTTTTGTTTTTAAAGATTTTATTTATTTGTTTGACAGACAGAGATCACAAGTAGGCATAGAGGCAGGCAGAGAGAGAGGAGGAAGAAGGCTCCCTGTTGAGCAGAGAGCCTGATGTGGGGCTTGATCCCAGGACCCTGGGATCATGACCTGAGCTGAAGGCAGAGGCTTTAACCCACTGAGCCACCCAGGTGCCCCTACACTTTAATTTTTTAAAAATATTTTATTTATTTATTTGACACATAGAGAGAGAGAGCACAAGCAGGGGGAGCAGCAGGTATAGGGAGACAGAGAAGCAGCTGAGCAGGGAGCCTGACACAGGACTGGATCCCAGGACCCTAGAGTCATGGCCTCAGCCAAAGGCAGACGTCTAACCAATTGAGCCATGCAGATGTCCCTTGCTTTAATTTTTAAAAAATGTTTCATTACTAATGCGATCAATTTCATGTAATTCAACAAATATAAAGTCCTCTAGAAATGGGCTACAAGCTGCTTTCCAGTGTGCATTCTCAGTACTAACAGCCTATTTATTCAAATCTACTTCTATATATACATATAAGATATATTGGTCCAAAGCATGTGCATTCTAATAAACATCTATTTATTAAAAAAGGGAAAACATGCAAGTCCTCACCTTTTACATCACTAGCTTGCATAGTTTATGTGATTTAATTAACATATGGCTTTCATATGTAGAATAAAATGGACTTAGAATGAAACACTGAATTTTCTGGGGCAAAAAGAATTATGAATCTGGTTTTTCTCAAAAATTCAAATTTCATGAATAGTTGAATGAAGCAACAAGCTTATTTTCTAAAGCAGTTTTTAACATTGTAGGTTGGGCATTCCAATTTCTTTTGAGATCACAAGAAGATACAGGTCTTAAAAATCGATTTGAGAGCAACACGATTAGCTGGTGCACTCACTTTACGTATAAAGGTTTGGATTCCTTCTTGATATATGAGATAAAACAACAAGATTGTGAGTAAACAAAGCTGTATGCTGAATAGATTTATTATATGATAGAAGGTAGTTTAGGAAATAATGCAGAGTGTCTTCCCTGTGGATTTATTCATCCAAATAATAATACATGGACTTTAAAGAACTGGTTGTTCTATTCTTCATTGAGAAGAGAATTTATCTAAAGCATTCATTAAAAATAGCTTAAAATAAAATATATTCTCAGAATAAATGTGGCACTAATTAATCGAGCTTTGTCTCTCTTATGAAACATTTATGTCCATTATAAACTCTAAATATCTCAGACAGAAAACTTAGTTTTCCTGTAACATGTAAGCTATTTAAATGCCAGTGACTTAAATAAGAAAAATAGATAAAATCATTCGTGCTAAGATTAATGAATGTGTAGACTTACTTACGTGTAGTGAAAAAGTATTGTGTTGTTTAATGTGGAGGAGGCTTTGTTGGGATAACCAATGGGAAAATATAGGTATTAATACTTTTGATGCCAGCAGGAATAAGATCAGAAATTAGTATTTTTTTTTTCTTTTTAGAGAGAGAGAGCACCAGGCAGAGGGAGAAGCAGACTCCCTGCTGAGCAAGGAGCTATGCCCTATGCCTGACTCAATCCCAGGACACTGGGACCATGACTTGAGATGAAGCAGATGCTTAACTAACTGAGACACCCGGGAATCCCAGAAATTATTATTCTTAAGTGAAAAATTGAGATACACCAAAACTCTTTTAATTTTAAGCTTCTGGTCATTCCCTCTTCCCCAGACTTTTTAGGTGACCAACAAAGAAGTAGAAAATTATCCAACCACAAATGACAATTTATCCATCTAGGCTGCCTTGCTTACCTTCTGATGGCGGTATTCATAGACAGGAAACAGCCAAGTAATTGGCAATAGTGAGAAGGAAAACCAGAAGCAAAGAAGCTGGCTGGATAATCAAACCTGAACTCTAGTTACGGTAGGCTGAGATGCCCAATAAAAATGCAAATAAATATGTGAAGAATATGGAATTTTGATATTTCAGTTTTATTTGAGGACTACAGCCAAGAAAACTGGTATAGTTATGGAAAATACTGTGGAATTTGATCAGTTAAAATAGTATGCGTGGGGAAAATAGGACCAGTAGTGAGGACCTTGTGGCTTTTACATTCTCAGGTCATTTGTGTATGTTTTGTGCCTTTGCTCTCCTCTTATCTGCTTGCTTTGGTCCAGTTCTGCTCCTCTATTGCTAAAATACTCATCCTGCCTCCCATCTCCCCAGCACACCCCAGCAAAGCCTGTTTGGAATTTTCTATGTGCAGTTCTTAGCTCACTAGTGCGTAACTTAACCTATCCTGTTGGATTTTTGAGCTCATCTTTAGATCCCTACTGCCTTTTATACAGTCTGGACATTGAAACTTTCAAGAAATGTGTTAAGGATTTGTCGAATCAGTGAATGCAGGGTTCAATGAATATTCTTACAGATTTAAACAAGGAGAGAAAACGTGTGCTCTTAGTGGCATTCCAAGACGGACATGAAGAAGCTTATCGGGCATAGGAGAAAAAGGGTTTCACTCCGTGTATCACACCCTCTGAGCAGGCAGGGTACTCCCCGGGGGCCGCAGGAAGCAGGAAGAATGACAGATTGCGGCCACCATCATGAGCAACACAAACCAGCAGACAGAAACCATCTGGAATGAACCTTGCTGTCTCTCAGCCCAGGGGTTTCTTGACACAGGTGTCTGGACAAGGACAGTGCCATTGATGTGGATCTGTGAGCCCCTGGTTTATTCACTGTAGTCATCACTGTGTCGCAGGAGAAATGACAAACCAAGTAGTGCAGAAACTCAAGGCTCCGTGCAGGCCTTCCCCACAGAATCCTAATTATTGCTTTTTCTAGAAGTTCTTCCCAAACTCCACTCTCTTTTCCCTTCTGGTAAACAAATAGCTCTGAAAGCTATCTCGTTTTATGGGCTCAGGGCCCTATCTTTCTGCCAACAAAACACAAAAATAAACACACTAGTTAGTAACAAGCATGAAAACAGAGCACCTCTTGCCAGGTCCATTCTTACACATATTAGCTTAAGAAAGTATTTCAATTATTTTTTTAGTCCTACATACTACTGTCTCCCACATGTGGGTTTAATCCTCAAAATTTAATGCTTTCTCTAATTTGGTGATTTTGTGGCAAACTACAAAGAATTATTAACATATTCTGTAAGAAATTAAATAAATTCATATAAGTTCACTACATATTTAGTGCATAATATATAGTATAGTATAATATAGTATATAGTGTATAGTTTACTTTGTTTGAGACTTCTAGTAAGACTACATTTTCTATTTCAAATGATGCATATTCCTACCTTTATGTATAATATATATACAATGTAACTGAAATGACTTTCAAGTAGTATTTAATTTATGTATAATAAAATCAAGTCAAACTTAATATAAAAATGTTTTATTACCATTTAACTACAATCTAGGAAATATACCAATTTAAATAATTAAAAATACTTGTTATGAGCCACTAAATTGATTTTGTAACCTTCTAGTAGGTGATGGATTATAGTTTAAAAAAAAAACAACAGTGCATTAAAATGGAAATACTACACCTTGTTACTCAGTTTTTTAAGAAATTAATTAAAGGCAGTTATTTCTCCCCTTTTACAATATGTTCATTTAATAATAAGTGAACTGGAAAGAATTAAATGATATTGGACCTGTTTATTATGTTAATTGTGTCTTTGTGTTTTAACTAGGACTTGGTTCAGCAAATACCCATATATTCAGTAAAAAAACCCAAATTAACACATGTATTAAACATTCTCGAAATTAATTTTATTATGAGACCGTTCATATTTGAAGTTTGGTTGATTTTACACATAGGTTTCAGTTGTTACAACTTGATTTGAAGTAATAGTATAGCCTCAGTTATCCTAGTCTAATGACTAAGCTCACTTAGATCTACAGATAAGAAAAATTCTTCTCCATCAAGAAATCTGATAAATTTTCTCCACATTTGTAGGTATTGGCAAGCAATGACTCTTACACCCCTGTTTAGGAATTGGTATGACTAATGTGTACCTCTACCTGAAGAATAAGAGAGATTCTTTCTTAACAGTAAAGAACTGAAAAATTGTTGTTGTTGTTTTTAAGATTTATTTATTTATTTGAGAGAGAGAGAGAGAGGGCATGGACATACATGGACATGCATGGACAAGCAGGCAGGGTGACGGAGAGGGTCACAGGGAGAGAATCTCAAGCAGATTCTCTGCTGAGCCTGGAGCCCCATGTAGGCACAATCTCATGACCCATGAGACCATGAGCTGAGCAGAAACTAAGAGTCAGGAACTTAACTGACCAAACCACCCAGGTGGCCCTAAAACTTTTTTTTATAAAAACAGGTAAAAGGAGAGAAACCTGGAAGACAATGTATTATCTGCAAGAGGACATCAAAGACAGAGATTAAGAACAGGTGGAAGGAGGGGAGAGAAAAGAATTTAGAAAGGTTTTCTGGTTCTGAGGGCCATCTAGAATTTCTTGCTCTTTTTTAAAAAATTATATTTATTTTTTTATTTTTTGAGTTCCTTTTTTTTTTTTAAATTTAATTTCTTTTCAGTGTAACAGAATTCATTGTTTATGTACCAAACCCAGTGCTCCATGCAATATGTGGCCTCCATAATACCCACCACCAGGCTCCCCCCAACCTCCCACCCCCCACCCCTTCAAAATCCTCAGATTGTTTTTCAGAGTCCATAGTCTCTCATGGTTCATCTCCCCCTCCAGTTTCCCTCAACTCACTTCTCCTCTCCATCTCCCAATGTCCTCCATGTTATTTCTTATGCTCCACAAATAAGTGAAACCATATGATAATTGACTCTCTCTGCTTGCTCTTTGAGAGGTTTGCTGTTACTGGTTGAGCCAGCTAGTGCTTTTTATTTTTTTTTTTAATTTTTTTTTTAATAAACATAATGTATTTTTATCCGCAGGGGTACAGGTCTGTGAATCACCAAGTTTACACACTTCACAGCACTCACCATAGCACATACCCTCCCCAATGTCCGTAACCCCTCCCCCCCTCCCAAACCACCTCCCCCCAGCAACCCTCAGTTTGTTTTGTGAGATTAAGAGTCACTTGTTTGTCTCCCTCCCAATCCCATCTTGTTTCATTCATTCTTCTCCTATCCCCTTAACCCCCCATGTTGCATCTCCACTTCCTCATATCAGGGAAATCATATGATAGTTGTCTTTCTCCAATTGACTTATTTCGCTAAGCATGATACCCTCTAGTTCCATCCATGTTGTCGCAAATGACAAGATTTCATTTCTTTTGATGGCTGCATAGTATTCCATTGTGTATATATACCACCTCTTCTTTATCCATTCATTTGTTGATGGACACTAGGTTCTTTCCATAGTTTGGCTATTGTGGACATTGCTGCTATAAATATTCGGGTGCACGTGCCCCTTCGGAGCACCCAGTTTGTATCTTTAGGGTAAATACCCAGTAGTGCAATTGCTGAGTCGTAGGGTAGTTCTATTTTCAACATTTTGAGGAACCTCCAAGCTGTTTTCCAGAGTGGTTGCACCAGCTTGCATTCCCACCAACATTGTAGGAAGGTTCCCCTTTCTCCGCATCCTCACCAGCATCGGCCATTTCCTGACTTGTTAAATCTTAGACATTCTGACTGGTGTGAGATGATATCTCATTGTGGTTTTGATTTGTATTTCCCTGATGCCAAGTGCTGTGGAGCACTTTTTCATGCGTCTGTTGGCCATCTGGATGTCTTCTTAGCAGAAACATCTGTTCATGTCTTCTGCCCATTTCTTGATTGGATTATTTCTTCTTTGGGTGTTGAGTTTGCTAAGTTCTTTATAGATTTTGGACACTCAGCTAGTGTTTTTTTTTATCTGTAGGAAGGAAAGGGAAAAGTAAAAGGGAACTTTTGGATAGAGAGGAAAAAGACCCATGGGAAGCAAGAAACCAAATGGGGAAAAGCAGAATGATAGATGGTGTAAGTTGAGACACAGAAGGCAGAAAACAAAAAGGGCATTTGACTTAGAATTTCAAAGCAATTAAAAGTATTTGAGCAAAATCTATTCACATTCTAGAAATTCTTGTGCAAATTGGCTCCCCTTTGGATGCAGAGGAAACTGTCATGGAGTTAGTAATAGTCTTAGTTGGATCTAGAGGTGTAACCTGAAGTAAGTTAACCAATTCTGAATTACAGTAGGTTCATGTAAGGAGAGGTTAAAAATACTCAGCTTGTGACTTTGATGCAGATTCCATGCAGATATATATCACTTGGTATACCACACCCTCATAAGGAGTCCCCTCTTCCTTGTGGGGGAATTTTACTAAATTTCCTGGCATACTGAAATGGACTCATAAATTACCACTTTTATAGCCTGATAATAGAACTCATTCCAGTATGTATGGCTGATGGAATTTTCTAGTTAAATGTTACTTGGATAACATGGGTACACAGCAGTTGTCTCAATTATGGGCTCAACCTTGAGTACTTATTTTTACCCCAATACAGCATAGTTTTGCAAGTTGGTTAGAATTCTTTTAAAATTCAAAACTAAATAAGAACAGACAGAGTAATTTTCCTCTTAATTTTTACTGGTTAACCTTTTAACTCTTCCTCTGCTGAGCTGAAAAGTATTGTATTGCTGCTTTGGTGCATGGAGTGAAATTTGCTATCAGACAACCTGCTAGCTGGCAATAATATAATTTTATAAGTTCTTGAAAACTGTAAAGTAGACATGGAACTGCAGGGTCTGCACTCCTGACTGTAGGTTTATACAGAACCGGGAGACTTTTGTTCAACTTAATACTGTGTAACTAGGAGGATGTGTATATGGAGAAGGCAGTGATATCTGGGATTGGCAGGAGAAGGATTAAAAAAAGAAAAAAAAAAAGATCTTGGAAGAGTTAAATTCCTTCAAACAGTTTTGACCTCATATTTCCTCCATTTCTCCTATTCAGCCAGAACATCCATTCCAATTTGTGTGCTGAAACTGTTTTTTTCTTATGTCACAAATGGATTTTGTCCGTGATATAAATAAGGTAAACAAAAAAATGTCCTGTGGGAAGGTAGCATTTTAAATCATATCAGTCATTTACCCCTCAGAATAAAGGTCAACATGCTCAATGCCTTTGTGAGAGCCAAGCCCAAAGGTGAAATAGTAAGAGGGTAAGAAGGTAGAGCCCTAGTAGGACCAGGTACAACTAAGAGAGGAAAATGGTGCTGAACGGGGAGACTTGATGGGAGTTGGGGGGTATTGTGTTATTGAGACAAATTTAAAGAAGTATGGTTTATTGATAAAAATATACCACTCCAATAATGAGTGTCTATTTCACAAATGAAATATATATGTAATCTCTATGTATTTCATATACAGTTGACCCTTGAGCAACATGGGGATTAGGGATGATAATTCTCCATACTCCAGCCACAGTAAAAATTTCATGTAGAACTTTTGATTCTCCATAAACTTGAGTTTGGTTCTCCATAAACTTGAATAATAGGCTACTGTTGACTGCAAGCCTTACCAAGAACATAAACAGTCAACCCGTTTTCTATATTATGTGTATTATATGTGGTATTGTTACAATAAAGTAAGCTAGAGAAAAGAAAATAGTATTAAAATTAAAAGGAGAATATGTTTACCATACTGCATAGTATTTATAAAAAATATTCATGTGTATGTAGAGCTGCTCACTTCATACCGTGTTATTCAAGGGTCAACTGTCTGTGAAATATACGTAATCTAAATTCTAGAATAAGAGAGATTAATAATTATTACATTGCATCATATAGGGATTTGATAAAGAAAACTTGCATGTGGCAAACAAAATTTACAAGTGATGAGAATGTAGGAAAAACAAACATTTAAGATGCTAATAGCATCCATGTGTGACTCTGCTGTTGGTTCCACTGTAGTCTATTCACACAGAAGCCGATTAGCACTTATCGATTAGCTTATCATTTCTCTGAGAGGAAAAGTGCACATGCTTCTGTTGTTTTGCCAGGACTGATGCAGTCTGCCCTTATGATCCCTCCACCTTAATTTTCCATCCCCTTCCTTCACTCTGCTTCTGCCACTCTGGCTTTTCCAGGATTTTGGAGACACGCACTAGACCCAATCCTGTCTCTTTGCTATGTCTCTTACCTGAAATGCCCTCCCGCCATATATTCTCACGGCGCACATTTTCATCTCCTACCTGTCTGTGCTTCAGTGAGGTGATCCCTGAAGAAGCAATGTCAATAGAAACTCCCTTTGCTTTATTCATTCTCATAGCTTTCATTTCGTAGCGTTTCTCCTCTGACATGCACTATACCTTCCTGCGTATTCCTGCTAGAATGTAAAGTAAGTAAGCTCTGTTTTGTTCAGGGCTGTGTATATGTCATTTAGAAGAGGCCTGGCACACAGTAGGAATTTCATAAATATTGGGTAATAGTTGGAATGAATGAAAGAGTGAGCGTGGTGTTCTAGATTTCTATTTTTCATGCTTCCTTTGAAGACATAAGGCTCATCTGTATGCTATAAATATTTATGTCCATCCAGTCACCATGAATGTACAAACTTACAACACATAGGGCAATGTTTCTTAAAGCTTAACTATAAAAAAAAGGCCTTTCACTGACATTAAACTAGTACATTAAGTCATAATGAAATATTTGCAAAACGATCCATGGTATGTTTGAAACTTACACAGTGATAAATATTCAGGCAACTTGATAACTTTCCTTACCTTTAGTTTTGTCTACATTTTAATTAAGATTGTTTTATTTGATGGTTAGGTTAAAAGTCATTATACATGATGAATCATTCTGATACCTTAAAATATATTTAAATGGAAATGAATAAAGATGTAGATATTGCATTTCTATTAGATTTTACTGAGATTAGCTGTGTTATCAGATTGGCCCATGGAGAAAAAACTTCATATAAAATTGTTCTACTTTGGGGGTGCCTGGGTGGCTCAGTGGGTTAAAGCCTCTGCCTTCGGCTCAGGTTGTGTTCCCAGAGTCCTGGAATCCAGCCCCACATGGGGCTCTCTGCTCAGCAGGGAGCCTGCTTCCCCTTTTTTCTCTGCCTGCCTCTCTGCCTATTTGTGATCTCTGTCTGTCAAATGAATAAATAAAATCTTAAAAAAAATAAAACAATAAAATAAAAGTGTTCTACTTTGTATTTATGTTCATGGCAACTAAAGTTAAATAGTTGTTTAAAACAGCCGTTCTAAACGATCACTCATTTAATGATAAATATTTGTAGTGGTCTATGACCTCGTATTTTTAATATAGCATCTATATACTCCATTTTCAGTTGCTTCTTTCAATTTGTTAGTGGCTTTTTAAGGCTTTTTCCAGACTGGTCTCTAGTACTTAAAACATGTAATCATATTGATTTAATGAATTTTTTTTCAACAGGAAAAAATTGAAATTTTATGAGTGAGCTATTTTTTTAAAGTAATTCATTAGAATTAGAGGTCAGCATTTTTATCCCTTTTCAGTTTTCTTTTTCCAAACCATTTCAATCTGAAATAAAAGAACTGATCATTTAGGACCAAGTACATTAATCCCATTTTACTAGTCTGAAATGAAGTTGTGTAAACCCAAGGCTTTAACAGATTTATTTTTCACTCAGTGTATTAATGATTCATTTCCTTATTTCATTTAATTACTGATAAATTTCCACAATTTTAAAATAATCAGTTCTTAAAGAATTCACCATATCTTAGAATGACTATTTGTTCTTTATCCTGTAGAATATATAACATTACCAGCATAAAGCAAGCCTACAAATAAAGATACCTCCCTGTTCACATTCCACTCTCCTTATACACAGCTTTAAACCCAACTAGAAGATCTTTGCAATTCCCTTGATAATAGCATTTCCTGTACTATCACCCATGCAGATATTTATTTGGTGTTTAAAGTGGTTATATAGCCTGGGTGGGGGTAAGTGGATAGGAGAGGCAGCTGTTCTGGATAAGATTTGGTTCAAAAGCAAATTTTTAGGAGTTGAAGCCAGAAATTATGGGTCTTCAGTAAATTGGCCCCTCAGTTTATGTTTGTTGAGTTAGTTCGTAAAGATTTAAGCTGAATTCACATAGTGTGTCAAGTATTGATGTAGTAATAATAATGAATATGTTTTATTCTGCTAAACTTTTCCCATCTATCCTAAATAATGACAGGTTAAAATGATACTAATGCCTAAAATATGCCTAATGTTTTTGAGCTTATGTCCTTATTGCAGTTCAGGAGGAAGACTTATAAAATGTGGCTAAAACACAAAATCATTTAACCAATGGGCCAAACCACCCAAAGCAGAGGATCATAAAAAGATATATGCATTACTTAGATATTTTCATATCAATCATAACTGAGTATCTCTATCATTCTGATAGAGTATGACTGAGTATATCCATCATTCTTTTGATTTAGATCTAGGGTCTAAGGTCTTTCTCTTGACTTTGGGAGGGCTACATAGACTCACGGTTGGCCACATTCCTCATACATTATTTGTTATATGTAAGTTTTTAGTTTTGATTTATTTAAAGTGAGGAGGGATAAAGGTCTTTGAGAAGCAACTTTAAGATCTAAGTTTTTATTTTCTAAAAGAATTTTATAATTGTCACACCCACATCTCTTTTGATAAAAATTTTATAAAGCAAATCACCTTTATAGAGTCTTCCCAAAGCATTCAAATTAATACCATACCTTTTCTTAAGAAGTCCTTTTCTTAATCAAGCACAAATTTTTACTTTTTAATTTAACTATAGTAGGACAATAATAGGATAAAAGATACATTACTTGGAGAAACAGAGGCTACTGATTCTGGATGTACGTAACTCATACAGAGCAGAAGTGATGGCATTAGTCAATAAAAATACAGTTTTGTCTTTTTTCAGTAAATTGCCTTAAATAAAGACATTCTGATGTTGAGTAGAAGTTAATGTGGTGAGTCCATTAAGGGGAGGGTGATTAATATTTTCAAGAGCTTAAATTTTTTAAAAATTTCTATTTATTAGAGAAAAATAATTTCCTACTTCTTTTCTACTTTAAATGTCAACTGTTTTGAAAGTAAATTTAAATACTCCATGTTGTAAATGAAAATGTGTTTTAATGCATAAGAGTGTGGCTACATTCTTTTAAAATATGGGTATGTTTTCATTTCTGAGTCTCAGTCAAAAGGAAAAACAACAGCAGTAAATTCTAAGGTGACATTTGCTATCTTTCCACACAAATAGTACAATGTGAATCTTCTGTTCCAAATGTGGAATGTCAGTTTGTGATTTTTAAGAGTCTTTTATTTTTTGTATATTAATAAACTAGTGATACTACTATTATAAAAGGAATAACAACGTAAGTTAACACTACTGTAGCATTATTATGATCTAGGGAATCATTTACATCTGAAAATCACTCTGTGAGTGAGGTGCTATTCCTGATTTCCATTTTCTAGAGGATGAAGTTGAGGCACAGGCAGATTAACTAATTTAGCCTGAGGTGGTAAGGCCTTTAGCCTTGTAAATTTTAGCATTTAAAACTAGGCAATCAAGGGGCTCCTGGATGGCTCAGTGGGTTAAAGCCTCTACCTTCAGCTCAGGTCAAGATCCCAGGGTCCTGGGATTGAGCCCAGCATCTGGCTCTCTGCTCCGCGGGGAGCCTGCTTCCTCCTCTCTCTCTCTGCCTACTTCTGATCTCTGTCTGTCAAATAAATAGATAAAAAAATCTTTAAATAAATAAATAAATAAATAAAACTAGGCAGTCTAGCCTCAGACTTCATGCTCTAAGCCAATACCTATACCACATTTCTTTTTTTTTTCCCTAACAAAACGTGAAACCAAATCCCATGTGCTTCAGTTTTAGCTTTCATTTATCCTCTGTCAAACGCATGCACTAACAAAGAGGTAAATTTTATTCACCTATTAAATAGGTCCTTGTTAACTGACTTCATTGTTGAAGTCAGAAAAATCGGTCTGTTCAATTAAAGAGCTGTTTTAACTTTAAGGTTTTGTTTGTTTGTTTGTTTTTAAATGTATTGACCATTTGACTACACTGGCTGGGACTACTACATGCAAAACCAGTTATATTATGAATTAGAAACTTGGAAACAAGCTATCTTGGTAAGATTCCTTTATCGGCCAATCAATAATATTTACCCGAGTGCCCTCTGAGGTGTAGGTGCAGAAAATTTTCCCTTCTTCCCTTCTAGGTTCTTTGGCTGCCTTGTAATTAAGTTGGCATAAAAGGATTAACAGGAGGAAAATAAACTAGTATGATAACATATATACCTCCTGCATACCATCTGCAGCTTAAATACCATCTTTAGTTCAAGACAAAAGATGTTGCAGGTATGGAGTCTGTTGTAGGTGGTTACTAAGAAAGCACAGTGAGGTTGTTATGTGGGTTTGAGTCTTGTGCTCTCCACTGGTAAAGAATTTCTAGGGATTGAGTTATCTGCCTCTTCTTGGTACAGAGAAGGAGACACCCACACAAAAGGAGATTTCCCTTGTATATATAAATATCTCTTACAAAAGTGTAACTACTACTTAGTTTTCACAGCTTCTCTGGTGTCTGCTTCCTTAAAAATAAGCAGCTTAAATTAAGCAGTATGCCTAAAAGGGCATATTTTGGGGTAGTATACTTTGCTCCTGCAGAGAGGCTGGAAAGGTAAAAGGAAGTATATAAGACATTTGGTCTTGCATGCTAAAGTAATTGCAATCCAGTGGGAAACTTAAAATCTTCATCTCCAAACTTTGAAACTGATGCTTAATTGATGATATTATTCTGAGAATTTTATGGTACCTAAGCTATATTTTTCAAAATAGTTTGCATATTCTAATAATAATTGATACATGTGATAGACTCTGGTTCATGTTCTAGATTTTTGTTTCCTATTATTCTTATGAATGATACCTCAAGGAAAATAATTGATGCCTGCATGTTATCACTTGAAAACAACAACATACATATCACAGCTTTTCCTTCACATCTGGCTAAAAACAGTAAAAGTAAGCTTAGGCAAGCACATCTATTATTATCTATAATGTTAACTTTATACAAAGCAAAGAGCAATTTTACTGAAGTAAAACAAAATGAGTTTATTTGGAATAGCAGACACATTATAAATCAGGACAAACAAGCTAGGGGAATGATAGGCAAGTCCAAAGAGACAAAGGGAAGATCAGTTTTTATTAAGTTTTAGGAGGAAATAGGAGAGGATTTTTCTAGACAACAGGAGTTTGAGGTTAGGAACATCTCTGATTGGCTGTGGGTGGTGGTTAGTTGTTGCTAGGGCTGACAGGGCCTTTCTTCCTTTTCTTAAAGGTGGGATATAAATCCCCTCATGAAAAGTGTCCAGTTTTGTCAAAGTAACTATTTTCCTTCATCCCCCTGGTTACATAGGCTGCTGTGAGTCGTCCTGAGAGAGCTCCCCTTTCGTTTTAAGTGACTCCATTTTATGAGACTGACGCGCTACCTACTGCGCTAACGAGCCACCTAAGTGACTCCATTTTAAATGAGGTTTCCTTTATTGTCACAGAATCAGGCTTATTGAAATGTGTGTCAAACTGACGAAAACCATTTCTACCTTTGTTCATGTATTCAGCCATTAGTTTTCAAAGAGCTATCTATTAGAAATCAAGAAAGTTTTCCAGACTTTTATCTTTATTTTTTAAATTTTTTCTGTTGAACAATGTTTTGTTTAAATGCTGTCTTCACCAATTCTCCCTTCCACCCGCTGCCACCAACCCAGTGACTTTACAGAAGACTTTTGAGAAGAAGGAAAGCATTTTCACTTACTATAAATATGTGATTACTTGTAAAAAATTTATTTACCATTCACTCACTGAAACTGGAATAGCAGAATGAGAATAATACGGCCTTGGAAATAGGGAATCCGTCCCATCTTCCATCTGCCACTCTCTTATACTTGGATAAGGAGCAATTCTGCTTCTCCCTGAACACTTCAATATATCTATCTAATAAGTGATTGGAGGGAGCAGATAAAGTATAAAATGTTATTGTTCTTTGAACTACTTATTAAGATTGTAGGGGCCAAACGCAGGCAGCCCCAGGATGGCCCACTATGTTGTGTGGAACTATTTTGAGCTGAAGGTGGTCAAGACCCTGCAGGTTCAAGAGGAAGTTTTACCCCTCCTTCAACTATATAGAATAATCTCATAGGGGGTCTTCCCCAGAATAAAGGTTATCCAGAGCAAACACCTAATTACCAAATATCTATTTTTCTTCTTAGTGCTCTGTGAATTGCATTCTTTCCTTTTGAAAATCTCAGACCCTACATACTTCCCCTTGGTTCACAATGATGTATACACCTCATTTTGCCTGTCTTAGGAATTACCATGTCTGTGTGGATGTCCTGTATGTGCAGAAGTAAATTTGATTTTCTCCTGCTAATCTTTCTTATGTCAATTTGATTCTTAGTCTGGTAGAAGGATCTAGAAAAGGACAGGGAATTCTTGCTCCCTGACCAGATTTATACTACCACTGAGACAGGAAATTCAAAGATTTATAAAAGTATCCTGACCTTGAAAGGATAGCCATTCAGTGAAAGTAGATGAGAAAAAATAATCAGCATTTATTTTTGAGAAGTTACTAATTGAAAGAAATTAGATGGCCAAGTCCACGGCAGATATTGGTTGCAAAATAAAGCCAGACCCTCCTAAAACAGAGACTCCCAAACTAAACTACAGTTCTTCAGTTGGAGTTTTTGCTCTTAGTTAGGAAGGTGACCGTGATTTAAAACATGCTCATTGAGGGGTGCCTGGGTGGCTCAGTGGGTTAAACTTCTGTCTTCGGCTCAGGTCATGATCTCAGGGTCCTGGGATTGAGCCCCACATTGGGCTCTCTGCTCAGCAGGGAGCCTGCTTCCCCCCCCCCCCCGCCCCCGCCTCTCTGCCAACTTGTGATCTCTCTGTCAAATAAACGAAATCTTAAAAAAAAAGAAAGAAAGAAAGAAAGAAATGCTCATCGAATGAGAAAGTATCTTTCCTCCTCTGCATGAGAAGATTAACAAGGGTCAAGAATCCTATTTCTTTGCCCTTTGTGGATTATTATAGTCAAATTGGAAATTGTTTTCCAAACCTGATGAAAAGGATATTGGTAACATCCTGAATTACTAGAGTGTATTTCATTTTGCCTCAGTAAGCACTGAAAAGGCAGAAAATGGCAGGGCAGGCGATGAAGTAGGTAATTTTTTTGCGTCCCCCTCTTCTTCCTCCCTCTCCTAAAATTACAGAATAGACTTCATTTTACTTCCAAGTAAATATTCTAATGCCACAGTTAGTTCGTATTTTGTTATTAACTCCAGTCATTCACCAATTCTCTTGTTCAACTTTCTCTAATTCAGGAGATTTAATGTTGCACCGGCTTGGAGTTCGCTTGATTGCCTTGTTAATGCTCTTATTCCCTAGCAATCAATTTAGTTTGATTGATATTTGTTATGTAGCCTAGTAAGTTCTCTTCACTTGAATTTCATTTAGAGTTCTTTTTTTCTCCACTTCCTAGCAATCAATTTGACTTGATTGCTATTTACTTCCTGACCTGTTGATATTGCAAGATTGCGTAAGTGTGTTAATTACCTCCACGGCCACATGCAAGTTTGGTTTCATTCACGTATTTCACATTTCTACTGTTAAATAACTTCAGATAAATAACTTTAATACAGTTTTTATAGATTTATAGATTTGCTGTCAGTGTACACAATAGTTTGAATTTATCTTTGCTTATTTCTTTATTTTTATTCTTTAAGATTTTGTTTATTTGACAGATCACAAGTTGGCAGAGAGGCAGGCAGAGAGAGGAGGGAAGCAGGCCCCCGCTGAGCAGAGAGCCCCATGAGGGGCTCAATCCCAGGACCCCGAGATCATGACCTGAGCTGAAGGCAGAGGCCTAATCCATGGAGCCACCCAGACACCCCATCTTTGTTTATTTCTAACGTGGGATGTAAAAATATATTATTGTAAGATACATTATAATTTATGGGGAAAAAAAATCCCCGTCAGATTAAAAACATAAGCAAGGGAAGGCCTGAGTTGGTAGATACAGATGACTGTGGAGACAGCCTGAGGCGGTTTTAGAACACAGCAGGCAGAAACAGCACATCAGGTTTATCTCTCACCATTGTGAATTTTCTTTCTTTCTTTCTTTTTTAATAAAACTAGGTCACTAAAACTGTTCTCTATTTCTGAAAGTAATTTCAGACAGCACTGATAAACTGAATAAACTCTTCATATTTCAGAGCGTCTGAAGGGTCCCTCAATTTAAATTGCATCAAGGTGAAGTAGAAGCTTCTTTGGAATATCATATTCCTAGTACTCGGAGGAATTTGATTGGATGTCTGTCTATTAGATTAAAGGAAAGCTTTGCTTAATTCTGTAAACTGTCATGCTTTAATAAATATTTTAACAGTCAAATAACCCTACAATATTTAAAAAACATGGAAAATTAATTCTTCAAAGGGTCTCATTCCGTGGCTGGTAAATAATAGATGCTCTTTCAATGTAGGTAAACTGTCCTTGGATCTATTTTACAGTTTAAGAGACTCAAACTGTGAGTCTTTACACTTTCCTTCTCTGAATTTAGGTGAGAGTATGCTTCAGCTGCTCACTACCTTAAGCAGACTGTCCTATAATCCTCCCTTTTGCTCAATATTTATGGAGACTAGATCCAATGCAAGTGTGATCAAAGAATCCGAAGATGTTCTACAAAATGAGATTAGTGTCTTTCTCCATTTGGTAATCTCATCAACCATGAAAACTCACAGTTTTCCCTCTGCAGCATCGTTTCTTCTTGCCTGAGTGTTTGTTCCAGGTGCCATAAGCAGTAAAAAATTTCAAATCTGAAAGAGTAATAAATACTGGTGTCACTGAAATAACTCTGGAATAGAAGCAGTATTTTAGCTGGTATTTTTATGACAAGATAGGAGAGTAGTCAGCATGCAGCTCATATAATTACAGGAAATTTAGAGGATGTAATTTGTAGTCTTATTCCTGGTCTTGAAGAAATGTATGGAGGCCTTGGTATAAAAGAAGGAACCAGCAAAATCATGTCTGGTAAGCCATTTATCCGGAAGCAGAAAGGTTAAAATGGGTACTAGAGCCTAAAACAGAGGAATATATACATCAGTGTGAAAGGACACTTGCAGGAGGGTTCAGAATCAGCCTAAGTGGAATTTTACTTAAGAGGCAATATGGGGCGCCTGGGTGGCTCAGTGGGTTGGGCCTCTGCCTTTGGCTCAGGTCATGATCTCAGGGTCCTGGGATCGAGTCCCGCATCGGGCTCTCTGCTGGGCAGGGGGCCTGCTTCCTCCTCTCTCTCTCTGTCTGTCTGCCTCTCTGCCTACTTATAATCTCTGTCTGTCAAATAAATAAATAAAATCTTAAAAAAAAAAAAAGAGGCAATACGAAGTTTTTGGTTGTTTTTTTTTTTTTTTAAGATTTTATTTATTTATTTGACAGACAGAGATTATAAGTAGGCAGAGGCAGGCAGGGGTCGGGGGGGAAGCAGGCTCCCTGCTGAGCAGAGAGCCCGATGAGGGGTTCAATCCCAGCACCCTGGGATCATGACCTGAGCCGAAGGCAGAGGCTTTAACCCACTGAACCACCCAGGCACCCCTTTTTGTTTTTTTTTTTTAATGGCACAATTAGGCTTTTACATTTTTGATATTTCTTTTTTGAAAGAAGCCATTCTGTCTGTGTCCTACCATTCAAATTCTATTTGTTCTTTAAGATCCAACACAAATGTATATCTCATTTTGTATATATATATATCATTATATAAGTGCTTTGTTATATATACATATATACATATATCATTATCTATATTTCATTATATATTTGGCTTTTTTTAACTTAATAAATTATAAGTCTTCACTACCCCCAGTGTATCTCTCTTCTGATCCACTCATTTAACAATTAATCCTGTAATATTTTGAGGCAGACTTTTGTTTTTGCTGCTATTTTTAATTAAAGTATGATTTACATACGAAAGAAAAAAATGTCTTAAATGTTCAGTTTGATTACTTTTGACAATTATGCACATATCCATGAAAACGCACCCAGTCCTAGAAAGGGCCTAGGAAGTACCCTTTCCTAGAGAATTCTCCACTTTTTCTGAATTCTAGTGCTATAGATTAGATTTTTCTGGTTGTAAGTGTACATTGTGTGTCATAAATATTTCATTATATGTACATGTATTTTGTGTGCCTGTCTTAAAGCACATATGTATTTTTAAAAATTTTAATTCCGGTAGTTACCATACAATGTTATATTAGTTTCAGGTGTACCATATAGTAGTAATTCATCAATCCCATACATCACTCAGTGCTCATCATGGTAAGTCACTCTTAAATCCCCTTCACCTATTTCACCCATCCCTCCACCCAATTCCCCTTTGGTAACCATGTGTTTGTTCTCTGCAATTAATAGTGTTTTTTGAGGGGGCACCTGGGTGGCTCAGTGGGTTAAAGCCTCTGCCTTCAGCTCAGGTCATGATCCCAGGTCCGGGGATCAAGCCCTGCATCCAACTCTCTGCTTGGCCAGGAGCCTGTTTCCTCCTCTCTCTCTGCCTGCCTGCCTCTCTGCCTACTTGTGATCTCTCTCTGTCAAATGAATAAATAAAATCTTTAAAAAAAAAAAAAAGATTGCTTTAAAAAAAATAGTGTTCTTTTTGGCTTGTCTCTTTTTTAAATTGTGCACTTATTTTGTTTCTGAGTGAAGTCTTATGGTATTTGCCCTTCTCTGACTTATTTTGCTCAGCATTATATTCTCTAGATCGATCCATGGTGTTGTAAATGGCAATATTTCATTCTTTTTTTATGGCTGAGTTATATTTAATATATAACATATATAATAGAATTATATAATATATATCAAATAATGGAATATTATGTACATGTATATATGTGTGTATATAAATACACATATTCTTTTTTTTTTAAGATTTTATTTATTTGACAGAGAGAGATCACAAGTAGGCAGAGAGGCAGGCAGAGAGAGAGAGAGAGGAGGAAGCAGGCTCCCTGCCGAGCAGAGAGCCCGATGCGGGACTCGATCCCGGGACGCGAGATCATGACCTGAGCCGAAGGCAGCGGCTTAACCCACTGAGCCACCCAGGTGCCCTATAAATACACATATTCTATCTTCTTTCTGTTCATCTACTGATGGACATTTAAGTTGCTTCCATATCTTGGCTATTATAAATAATG
This sequence comes from Mustela nigripes, assembly GCF_022355385.1. Taxonomy (NCBI): domain Eukaryota; kingdom Metazoa; phylum Chordata; class Mammalia; order Carnivora; family Mustelidae; genus Mustela; species Mustela nigripes. The sequence continues at coordinate 74,322,077 of NC_081560.1, read as the reverse complement.
CTGCAATTAACATAGGGGTGCATATAGTTTTCTAATTAGTGCTTGAACACGTTATATTTTTGATGTTCATCTTTGTTGTTGTGTTTCATAATTTGTTCCTTTCTCTTACCAAGTAGTATTCTCTAGTGTGAATATACAAAAATTTACTTATTCATTTTCCTGTCATGTGTTTGTGTTGTTTCCAGTGACAAAATGGTTTATGTGTGTTAACTTTATTAGAAACCATAAAAATGTTACATGTAAAGTGATGATTCACTAAGTTCTACTCCTAAAACCAGTATTATACTCTATGTTAATTAACTAAAATTTAAATAAAAACTTGAAACAAGCAAACACACAAAAAGAAACCATAAAAATAGTTCTCCAAAGTGGTTGTACTATTTTGCACTTCCACCAGAAATGTATGAGAATTATAGTTGCTCTACATCTTTGCTAATATTTACTGTTGCTAGGCTTTTTCATTTTAGCCAAATTAATGGTTGTGAAATGTTGAATACTTCCACATGTGCTTCCTTTCATTGGTGTATCTTCTTTTGTGGAGTGTCTATTCAAATCTTAAGTCTAGGGGTGCCTGAGTGGCTCAGTTAGTTCAGCGTCCAACTCTTGATTTCAAGTCAGGGCATGATCTCAGCGGGAAATCTGCTTGAGGATCTCCGTCCCCTCTACCTCTCCCCCGCTCGCTCACTCTCTCTCTCAAATAAACAAATGAATCTTTAAAATAAATTTTAAGTGTATCTTCAAGCAAGTTGCTTGTTTTTCCATCATTTTTAAAAGCTTTCTGTACATTCAGTATATGACCCAGAATGTTAGATATGTACTGAATATATTTTTTCCCATCTGGGGCATGCCTCTTCATTTTATTACTTTCTCAAGTTTCTTAATGTTCTTTGGTAAATAGAAATTTTTAATGTTGACAAAATATAATTTATGTTTTCCCTTTTATGGGCTAGTGCTTTATGTGTCCTGTTTAAGGGAACTTTGCTGACACTAAGAGCACAAATACATTCTTCTATGTATTCTTCTGGAAGCTTTACAGTTTTGAACCTCTTGTTTTGTCTATGACCATCTCAAATTAATTTTTATATATGGGATGAGATAAAGATCAAAGTTTATTTGTCTTGCCTTGTGGGGTTTTTTTTAAGCATATTTGTTAATTTGCTTTATTCTTTGTCTTAGTCAACTTTTCATATGCAGCCTTATCTTCTCAACATAGTTGTAAGTCTGTCGAGGACCGGGGCTGGATTTTCATATTTATTTGTATCTTCATGGTGTAGATTTATGTAGAAATATTTTCCTTTATGTTTTTATGAATGTTGTATTTAAAATGATGATTCCAAATGCTATGTGCATTAATATTATTATTATTACTCCCAGTCTTAAAGTGCTTAGTTTTACTCACCTAGATTTTACTTTTCTTGATTTATTTGTTAACACGAGTCATATATTTTAATAGAGTTGTAGATGGCACAAAAGAAGAAAATTATAAGAGGAAAGCTTAGTATTTACTAGAAGTGGCCAGAAGTGACCCCCAGGATTTGGGTTGGCATTGATGTTTTCAAAACATTAGATCATGCTGTTTGCAGTATCAACTGAGGTGGTTTTGTTGTCAGTGAAGACGCAGTCCTCCTCTAGTAACACAAGAGAAGTAGGTTAAGAAGCAAGACATTTGTATCTGGTGGGGTTATCTGAGGGCTTTGATGGCATGCATTTTCATTTAATTAACATTGACTTTGCTATATGATTCCTGGAAAGGTGAAATTGGAATGTAAAGAGTTAATGAAATCATTGAAATATTTTAAAAACACTATACCTCTTTTATGGAAAAAAAAAGTGCAGATATAATGTATTTAGGAAAATTCATTACTTGAATTCATTTCTTCCACCAGTTTCTGGAAATGGCACAAAGAACAGTATCATTTTTATTCCTAAGGAGTTTAGAATCCGATGGAATTTTAAGCATGATCTGCGCTCTTAAGAAGTCCATTATCCTGCTGTCTATATGCCACAAATGGATTTACTGATGAAATCATTTAGCTAACTGTCAAAATGGTAATTAATTCTAACAAAAATAGTTAAAGATAACCTGCTTTCCAAGAAGCTCAACTTCACTTTGTGAGTGCCTGAGGATTTCTAAGAGGCTATGACATTATAGTATTGCTAAAGGGGCAGGCTGTACATAGAGCTGACTGAGCAAAGTTGCCATGGGAAACTTGCAGACTTTTCCAAAAAGAGAAACTAAACCAAAAACACTGATTGTATTTGAAATCTGGGTTCTAGGAAGAAGACTTACCCACTCCCACTGAAAGTGCCTAAGGGCTTGCTAGATACTCGGTGGCTTTGTGGGCAGGTGTTCTGCCCTGTTTCTCTTTCTACCATTTCTCTTACACCAGTTCCTCTTTAAATTCAGAACTTCAGCTAACTGTGGGTGACAAATTCAACAGAAGTTTGAAAATGGAAATGAAGCTCCTCTCACGCAAACTTTATCTTTCATTGTATTCCATTCAAGGGCAATCTAAAATCTCTTAGAGAGAGGACTTTATTGGACATTTTGACTACTGAAAAGGCACAACCACAGCATTCTCTCTCTCTCTCTTTTTTTCTCCCTCTTTTTCACTAATACCCTTGCTAACCACCCCCCTCCTTCCCCACCCCCTACCCTAACCACTCTAATTACAAATGAGATGAATATGGCCCTAGAGGGTTTTCTTTGCTGGGAACAAATGACCAAGGTCAGATGTGGAGCAAGAGCCTTTTATCCTAATCAGTGCTTGATCAGTCTCAGATACTGAGCAACCCTTCTGGAGGCTGAACACCAAAATAGTAATTAGGAAAGTCTTACACATAACTAGTCATCAGAAAATGCTGTTCTGTTTTTTTTGCACAATTCACTAACATATGTGTTAATGATTATGTCTCCTATTTAAATTATATAGAACCTTCTGAGATTCATTAATACATAAAAAATGGAAATGCACACTTTATAAATCAAATGTATGGTTAATTTTTTCAGAAGACTTTGTTGACAAATGGATTGTGTTTTAACTTAAATGCGATTTTTATTTTGGTTTGTGTCTTTGGTTTATTAAGCAATTTGAGGAAAAAACTATAAATCTAGGAACTTTAATATTAGAGTGTATAATAATACATTCTCATACTAAAAATTCTGTACTCTTAAGTTAGAATTTAAAATGTTCCCAACTGGGAACCTTATTTTTGATCGCATATTGATTTAGATTTAACCCAATCTATATTTTAAAAACTAGAACTATAGCATATGATCTCTCCCCATCCTCTTCTAGCAAGCAATTATTTTTTATTGATCTACTAACAAGAGTTGAATTAGAAAATCTCTATGCATAGTTTTAGGTAGCTGGGTACCATTTTGATTATATCAACCAAATATTAAGAGAAAATAACTTGCTTATCTTTAATGGAAGTTTCTATTACCACTGATATTTCTTTTAATAGCATAACTTCTTGACAATACAAACATTTTCCAGATACATGTCCTTAGGTTAGATACTGCCAATATACCTGCTCTGATTAGCAATGTTGGTTTGTGAATTCTAAATTCCCACAGTGCATATTGTCACAAACAGAATCAGTGACATATTAATACTCTCTTGGTTATGCATGAAATGCTCTTGGACTAATGTTCCCAGTAGAGATTCTATTCTACCCTGACCAGAAAATTAAAAATGAGTACACATTATGAGCAAATTACATAGCTGAATTTAATGGCTGAGATGGCCTATGCTTTTATAAATAAAGGAAGAGTAATGGAAGAAAATTATATTAGGTGTCTATTTATGAATTATCCAATTTCCAGAAATAGATTTTTGTTTCAAATTTACCTTTATGTTTTAGGAACTTGCAGAAGTTGAATCATGAAGTGTAAGATAATGGAGACTGAATTATTTTCAATAGCTGGGACTTAGTGACACGATCTAGAAAAGAAAATCTGGAAAAAATTTAAATAGTGTTATATTGAAAATACAGAAGAGGTAAAAATATGGGAATCTAGTTACTTATTCAATGGTGGTAGCTAAGTGCATTACCAAAATTAAATAGACATTTGTTGAAATTATAGGTTCATCACAGAAATGTGAGTATTGCAACAAAGCTATGATGTAATGTATTTAAAATAATATGTCCAAAAATATTGTAAAGAAATTGGGGTCCTATAGTGTGAAAAAAAAAAGTTGATTACTGGTATCAAAATAATTCACATGGCTCCAATAGCATATGTTTGGAATACATGTATTTAAGCTTATAAGTCATCTTAAACTTATTTTATAATGAGTGAAAAATATTTTTCTTGGCTTAAAAAATAGATGGGTCATTTAAAATGAGAGGTCTTTTTTGGGAAGAGCTAATGACCTATATTGACTTCAAAAACCCTTTTGACTTTGGTATGAAATATATATATGAGAGGCGATTTGAGTTTGTGTGTTCTGTTATTTATATCAAAATTAATGTATAGAACTAGATCCCAGATTCTCCTGAGTAGGTTTTATCAAATAATTGAGTGAGGATACAGCTCAGATTTGAACAATCAAACCTCACCTATGTAACTATGAATGAATTATATGAATATATAATATTCATAATATAATATATTATGAATGAATGAATTGTAACTATGAATGAATTATAATCATTAACTCTCACAAATACTCAAGGATTTCTCAAGTAAGTGACAGGTATAAAGTATTTCCTGGGCATCTTGTACATTATAATCTGTCATAATGATATCAGTAGTGAAAGCAATGCCTGGGGCCCAGTTGACTATCACTGTTGCACTGTGCTTTGTTGTTACTGAACTGCTTTGGAGAACCCATGCACCTTGTGAGCCTTTCCTTTGACAAAGCAAAACTAAAATTCGGTGGTATTTATGTCTTTGACTCCATAGAACAAAATGTAAATCTCGTGTGCTACTGATTCTCTCTTGCTATTTAGAAATCTAGAGGAATACCTACTTAATATATATATTAAGATGATATATATATCATCTAATATATACATCATCTAATATATCTAATATATATTAGATGATATATTATTCTGTGCCTTTTATTTTTGCCCTAATAATATTGGAATGTTATAAAGTCCTTTATCTGTAACACTTTAGTCTGTTACATCATAAAACAGAGTACTTTATATTTTAAGACACATGTTATATTATGAATCACCAACTTCTCAAAATTTAAGAAAATGATGCAGTATCGTTTTGGAAGAAATATGGTATGACTCATATTACGGGTATATGTATATTTATGAGTTTCATTGTATTGTTTTTAGTGTTTTTAGTGGGCGATTCTTTGCCTTGAAAAACTAGCTGAAATACTATGTGCTTTAAAGAAATTAATATTTAAATGATCTGAGCACATTGAATACATAGTGATGGGGCACCTGGGTGGCTCAGTAGGTTAAGCCTCTGCCTTTGGCTCAGGTCATGATCTCAATGTCCTAGGATGGACCCCCACATCAGGCTCTCTGCTCAGCATGGAGCCTGCTTCCCCCCATCTCTCTGCCTGCCTCTCTGCCTACTTGTGATCTCTCTCTCTGTCAAATTAAAAAAAAAAAAATCTTTGAATATCATAGTGACATTGATGTTGGAACATGTTAAAATGCTAGTATTTGTACAAAAACCACAACTGCCCGTGTTCAAACTAATGAGGAATATAATGATTCTAGCAGAAAATACAGCTGGACATTTCTGGTTCTTCAGCTAAACATTATAGTTCTTCCACAGTTGTGTACGGCACTTTGGTCTGGTATAATACGTGATTCAAGTGGGAATAAGCGATTGAACAGCTTGCTCTTTTTAAGGGTATCTTGGAATTCAGGAGACCAAGGTTGTGTTCTCAGAATAGAGTAACACCCATGAGAGTAATAACTCTCATAAATACTCAACTATTTCTTTAGTAAAATGACGATTATATGATATTTTCTGAGGATCTCATAAATTGCATCAAGATTGCCAAGCTAACTATAATCACTAAGTACTAACTTTTGATGAGAGAACACACATGAAAAATGTAGGTGGTGGGTAGATCCTTGCCACAGGATTTGGGGATATTGCTCTGAAAACCTGCTGCCAGTTCTTCCGCCCTCTTTTATTTTTTAATTGGAAGAAATTCATAAGCAAATTGAAAGAAATCTAGAGATGATTTAAAGATGAGACTTGTTCAGAATGCATGGGTCAGGAAATGGGTAGGAGAATTCAAAATGAGTCAATATCTGATTGAGAGGAAAGTACCATTTAAGGAAAGGAATGATTAATTTGAGATTTACCTCAAAATAATAAAAATAAATTAAGGTAAGAAATACATTGGCATTATTATCAGCAAAAACTACCGTGGTAATGAAACTTGAGTAATAAAAGAGAATAATTTCTCTTGGAAAGATAATAGAATTTCTCTTCACTTGGTGCATTTTGAAACTCAGCAAGATAAGCCATCAGCTGTGGTAATAATGTGGTGCCGAAAGGACAAGATAAGTGTTTAGGGAACCTTAGTTCGGGTTTCATAGTCCAGTAAATCCTTTTAAAGAAACGTGAGAATCCATTGGCGTGTGCTTTTAAAGAAGTATAGAATATTAGAATTACTGGCAGTGTTTGAATTATATAAGCAATTGTATTTGTGGTTTTTTTTTTTTTTTTGGCTCTGTTATGTTATGATGAGGAGATTTCAGAATCTCTTACTATCAGTCAAAATTCGGGAGCACCGCTGGCTCAATCATTCAAGGGGTATCTGTTACATTACATTTCATAATGATTCTTTCAATGTGTTATTGCTGTATTTGCTGAGCAGAGTTGAGAAATAGGAGTGTTTGGTTTCACTGGAGTCTTAGTTCAGTTTTCAGCAATTAAAGAAAATGTTTGCATTGCAGTAAAATGGTACAATAAGATTTAAAATCTCATTATGAAAAATGAATCGTACAGTGTCATTCCTGTCTCTTCACATCCAAAAGTCAATGTAATTAATGAGATCATGCTCCTGACATTGCGTTTCCAGAGTGGGAGTTAGACTGGTTATACATTTATTGATAAATCAAGATGAATTTTTATTTCAGTAAAATGCTTCATGGCTTCAGTGTCTAAGGTCTAAGGAGAAAATATAGATTCCTCCTGATTCAGTAGTAAAACAAGTGTTTCTCCATGAGCTTGGATGATATACAACTATTTTTATAGTGAATGCTCTGACTATATTTCTTATGGAAAGCAATTGAAACACATCAAAGGAATATATGAGACTCAGCAAAAGGCAAACATAGGAGTGGAAATTTTTAGTTGACTTGGGCTGTGAAAATCAAGTTAGTTAAAATAATGCTTAATGTTGGGGGGTACTTAATATTGCTCAGCTTTCAAATCTCAGTGATATCTATGATCTATGGGTGGATGTGTTATCTTTCACTTTAGTGCTTCATGTTGAATTAAACTGTGGCGTTATCATCGTAAGGGTATTTCTAGATCCTGCTTTCTGTGCTTTAAGAGTCTTGGAAAAGATATTATTCTTACAAACTGTTGATATTTTTAAACCATAATTGCTCATAAAGAAGTGTAATGAAATAAAAATCTTTAAACAATTAGGATTTACTTATTGGTAATATGAAACACATTCATTCATTGAAATAGAGAGGAAAAGACATTTTAATGATGCATGAGAAAATGGAAGTTAGGGGTGCCTGGGTGGCTCAATGGGTTAAAGCCTCTGCCTTCAGCTCAGGTGATGATCCCAGGGTCCTGGGATCGAGCCCCATGTCGGGCTCTCTGCTCAGCAGGGAGCCTGCTTCCTCCTCTCTCTCTTCCTGCCTCTCTGCCCACTTGTAATCTCTGTCTGTCAAATAAATAAATAAAATAAAAAAAAAGAAAGAAAGAAAGAAAGAAAATGGAAGTTAGGTTCAGTCGTTAACCAGAGAAGAATGTTGTACTCTGGAACAAAGGAGTGCTGATATACTGAAAAGGACAGTATTCTTAAAGCAGGATGTGTTAGCACCCATTTGGTTCCCTTAAAACACAGCACTCTCTGTTAGTCTAAAATTTAAGAATATGTTAAGTTTATACAAGGCAGGAGAATGAGTTACATTTTTTAAAGACTAGTTATATTGGCTCACAAGTAGCTCTATTTTGTTCCTGTGACTCCAAAATTTGAAAATTGAATGAAAGTGGTTTTAGGATAGTCTGCCTCTTGTGTCACGTAAATCTGGTCCTAAACTGACTCAAAATCTGTGATCCAGATACATTTCTACCGTGGCATTACTTAAACTGTAAAAGTATTAGATTTCCCTAGTGTAATAATTCTGATTAACAGCCTAAATTCTGAGACAAGCCTGATTCTAAATGTGAGTCATGACCTCCTATATCCTAATCATTATACAGATCAGTAGAGAAGAAAAGTAGTTGAATCTGTACTCAGACATGTGTTAAGTACAGAACCCACCAGAGGTGAAGGTCTATCCTTCAAAGCAGTTCAAAAAAGAAAACATCCAAGAGCTCTGAGCCTGCACGTTATGAGGGAAGCCTGACAGATGTAGAAAGAACTTTAGATAAATACAATCCAAGCATCATAAAGGATAGCATTACTTTTTAACACTAAAAGACAACTATCATGAGTACTGAAGTTAAAATGGAAGGCTTTTAAAAGTACTTTAAAATATAGAACTATTTAAAAAATAATCGGGTGCCTGGGTGGCTCAGTGGGTTAAGCCGCTGCCTTCGGCTCAGGTCATGATCTCAGAGTCCTGGGATCGAGTCCCGCATCGGGCTCTCTGCTCAGCAGGGAGCCTGCTTCCTCCTCTCTCTCTCTCTGCCTGCCTCTCTGCCTACTTGTGATCTCTCTCTGTCAAATAAATAAATAAAATCTTAAAAAAAATAAATAAAAAATAAAAAAATAATCATACATCAGGACCTTCCTTAATCATTGTCCTGGAATTTAGAAAGTACCATCTATAAAAGTGTATTAATGATACTTCAGAAGGAATAATAGTAATTTGGGTGGAAATTAGCTCCTGGTTTTATGGTATTAATTGTATGTTCTGGAATCACATTAAGGATTGTTACTGCAATGTAACATTACTACTGATATTCACATAGTAACTTTCAAGATTGTGTGCCATATGGCTATAGCCTCATTTTGATCTGGTAAGGGAGGTCAGTGTTCTGACATACAAATGAGCCAGACTGCAGTCCGCTGTGACCACTGAACCACACGTTTGTTTTCAGATACAGTATCCAATAGCCTCTTGCAATAAATGCATCCAGGTAACTATGAAATTATTTGTCCTTGTACTGTTCTAAAAAGTATTCAAGGCAGTATGCAAAACTCTATCTACTAAATGAGAAAAGTACATGAGGAAATCTAGGGGAGACAAGGATGTGGTTACAAGAATTAAAACTGAAGCAAGGAGGGAAGTGAGCAAAAGAAATGCATGTTGTAAAGAGCTTACTTTTGCTGGAGGTGAGCCTTAAATTTGACTTTCAGCTCTCTAGGGAGCAATGTGAATAAGAAACAAGAGGTGTTTTACTCTACTCACTAGATAAAAACAAACCAGTTATCCAGAAATACTGAAACATAAGAAATATTTCTCTTATGGGCCTAATAAAGAGGAAACTATAACTTTAATAAATGTTGAACAACATTCTTACAGGAAATATACTTTGTATGTCCTGATAGGCCAAAGATCAGGCCCCCTCTGACCCTACATATAGCTGATTAAGTAAGAGGAAAGAAACATAACATACATCCTTTAGGAAAAACACTTAATTCTTCCCCTGAATACAATGTAACAGTGATTTATATTACATCTCTTACTATAAATCCTAAAGCAAATATCTAATATATAGATGAGGCCTCTAATCCATTTCCAGTGGGACATGCACATTTAAGTTTCATTTGTAATCAAAAATTTTTATACCAACTTGTCTGAGAGCCTCATGAGTGAAACACATTTTACAAATATATGTAGTGTAGAATAAAGCCTACATTAGAGAATAATTTCTTCTATAAGTAGATTAGTTAAATCTTAAATTTAGACTTAGAAGTCAACTTATTGAATCATCCCATTCATTTGCTTTTAAACCTAGTTCAGCATCAGAATATCCTGAGGTATTATAAGGTTAAAGAGTTTCAGGCTCTACCGTAAATCTGTTGAATCTGTATCTACTTGGAGGACGTGGGTATGGATGTTGCAAGTAGGAGAAGGAATCTGGAAAGGAAAAACTGGAAAGCTGAACTTTAATTGAAATTACTAGGGGATTTTGATGATGATTTAAATATATAGGCAATAGTCTAGCACAAAACTCATAGATACAGCAAATTACTTATTCATTCATGTCTGTTTATTGAGAATTTTATTATAGATATGTAATTGTGAGAACCATTAAAATAAAATAGATGTAGTCCTCATCTGATAAGACTCCATAGCGTAAAGACATGAGACATGTAACTATTTGGATACCAACCAAATCAACAGAGAATAAATCCTCACAGTTCGTGGTTAGCAAGAGCTACAGTATCACCTGAGAAGCCCTGAACTTGAAATTATCATCACAGTTCACATAACTTTTCTGGGGATCAGTATCCTCATCAATAAAAAAAAAAAGGAAACTGCATGGGATTGTCACCAAGACCATTTTGGCTCTACAATGTTAAGAATCTCTTATATTGGAGAAGGGTGAGTATGAGGTGGGGTGATGGAGGGATAGGGGGTAAGTGATGCTTAAGACCTGGTAGATAGATAAGGTAAGGATAGATGGAGAGGGAAACATAAAGCTGGTGGAAGAGGAGGAATAATTTAACACAGAACTGGATGGTCAAGTCAAATATTAAGGTTTACTAATAATTTATATGATATAAACAATGAAGAGAAATGAGCAAATTCTGGAGCTAAGACTCCTTGATTAGCTCTTAAGGTTCTTCCTTCTCCCATGAGACGAACCTTTGAGCCCATAATAATAGAAGATCTATCTATGCAAGGCATGTAGGTTACTTCATTCATCAGAGAACCTTTTAAACAATGAAATATCTCACTTTTATATGTAAATAATTGTATAGCTTGTGTGACATTTATAAGGAACCCTACTCCATAAATCCATAGATACTAGGTTTGTTTCCTAGAAGGAATCTAGATATCCCAAACCATGGACCACATACAAAAAGACTTTAATGGATCAAGAATCTCTAACACAGGTTATTTGTTTGTTTCTGGTGAGGATGGTTACCAGCCTGTTTACTAGAGAATTAGACCAGGTCAACCTGCCTTCTCTCATTCTATTCACCCTGTCTGTTCTTCCTAACCTGTGACTGTCTGTTTGGATGTTAAGATTAGTATTGGAAGCATAGCACGAGATGTGCATTTAGAACTCATTATTTTTTGCCCCTGGAAGAGTTTATCAGCACTTGTTCCTAGAGACTGTCCTATTTCTCAGTTAGATAGGATGATCTGAAAGTGGTTCTCCCTTGGATTTTAGCTACGAGAAACCCTTTCCTTTCACTTCATGCTGTGGTCATCACAGCTTTCAATTCTGAAGTCAGTCTAGCCCTCAAAACTTTTCTTTTTATAAGGACAGTCAGGGTCAGTGTTCACTAGACTGTCACATTTCTAGAATTATTATGAGAAGATGCTGAGAGAGTTAGCTGTGTAATTCATAGGTATACATATACATACACATTTATAAAATGACATTTAGGTACCAAAAGTAGTATTTCTTAAATCTTGCAAAAAATTAGCCCTTATTTTAATTTTGATTAATATTTTTTTCTGATTTGCCTCATAGGTAAATATATTCTATAGTTTGTGAAGGATGCACAGTGTTATCCTTATGACCACCAATGTGACATCAATCAGTGTTACACAATTGTGATTTTCATGTAGGAGTGGATTGATTAAAAAGGCCAAAATTAAATGCTGCATTTCTTTTGTTTTCAATTATATTTTGAGGAAAAAAAATATTTCAATTTATGGCCTTCTAATAAATAAGATGTAAATTATCCATCTTATGGTTCTGAAATTAGAAAGAAAAAATATTTGAGTATCAATAAAGGACATATAAAATTGCATGATTTTAAACCACATCCAACTCTAATAGATAAAGTACTTACTGAAGACAAAATAACGAACAGAGATGCACTTTACATTTCATAGTTTTCCTGTCCATCATCATCTTATACTCTCATTTATTTAGAAAGATTCTATTTATTTATTTAAGAGAGAAAAGAGAGCCTGGGGCTCGATCCCAGGACCTGGAGATCATGACCTGAGCCGAAGGCAGATGCTCAACTGACTGAGCCACCAGGTGCCCCTATATTCTCATTTAATTACAAGGTTCAGCATATTAGAAATCTCATTACTGTTATCTGAAAACAAAGATAAGATGGATGTAGACTTTCTGTTAAAGGATCATGGATGACATGAGTTGACTTACATCATACAGAGATATGAGAAAGAGAATGTGTTCATTACTATGTTTGTGTGTAAGAGACCATATAGACTTCTATAATGCTGCCTTGGTTCTATGCCACAGGACTGCCTGATAACAATTTCCCACTAGTGGATAGAGATACCATTAAGTCCATTTTCATGTTAAACTCTGCTTATTGATGGATTTTATTTAAAAAACTAGATTTACAGTGGTCCATTAGGGACAATTTTCTTGTAATTTTTCTGCTGTCAGAATAAGTAGAAAAATCTTCCATGTAACCCTCTTTTATATTTACATAATTACGGTTGCATTTGTCTAAGACAAAATAGCTCATTTAACTTGTTCAAAAGGATCAATTTGCTGCAAAGTTCAATCAGTTATATGGTGCTATGGAGACAAAAATGCGGTTGAAATGTTTCCTTTCTTATGTGTCTTTAAAGGGTATGATTTAGTGCAAATGTCTTGGGAATATGTATTTTTCTTTTATATAAAAATAATAGTGATTATCATAATACTCTGTAGCTCCATCCAAGTCATTGACTATGGCAAGCTTTCATTCTTTTTTGTGGCTGAGTAGTATTCTTTTGTGTATACATACCATATCTTCTTTATCCATTCATCAGTCTATGGACACTTGGACTGTTTCCATATATTGGCTATTATAAACAGTGTTGCTATAAACTTTGGGGTGCATGTATCCCTTTGAATTAGTACTTTCGTATTCTTTGGGCAAATACTTAGGGTTCAATTGTTGGATCATAGTGTAGTACTATCTTTAACTTTTTGAGAAACCTCCATACTGTTTTCCAGAGTGGCTGTGCTAGTTTGCTTTACCACTAAGACTGGAAGAGGGTGCCCCTTTCTCTGCATCCTCACCAACACCTGTTTCTTTTGATGCTGATTTTAGCCTTTCTGACAGGTGTGAGGAGATCTCTCATTGCACTTCTGATTTGCATTTCCCTGATGATCAGTGATGTTGAGCATCTTTTCATGCGTCTGTTGGCCAACTGTATGTCTTCTTTGGAAAAATGTCTAGTCATGTCTTCTGCCCATTTTTAAATTGGATTATTCATTTTTTGGTGTTGAGTTTTATGCGAAGTGAAATAAGTCAGTTAAAGAAAGACAAATACCATATGATTTCACTCATGTGGCATTTAAGAACCAAAACATATGAGCATAGCGGGGGATACAAGAGAGAGGCAAATAGAGAAACAAACTCTTAAGTATAGAGAACGAACTGATGGAGGGGAGATGGATGAGAGCTGAGCTAAATAGGTGATGGGGAACAAGGAGGGCACTTGTGATGAACACAGGGTTGGATAAGGAAGTGCTGAATCACTACATCATACTCCTGAAACTAATATAACACTATATGTTAGCTAGCTGGAATTTAAATAAAAACTTAAAAAAATAAGAGTCATAGATTTTATCATCTTCCTCATTTTCCTTCTGAGGCAATAAGTATTATCAGTATGGTGTACGTCCTTCAACCTTAGTCTATCCTCATACAAGCATACAGAAATAAGATAGACAAATATAAAATAGAAGTATCGTACGCTTTTTCCTCTAGCATAAATTCACAAGAATTGATTGCTGGATTGTCTTCAAAAATGGCTAAAGTGATTTGTAAACCCAGCAGTCATTCATGAGATTGTCTATTACATGCATTCTTGCCATTCTGAATATTGTCGTTTCTTATCTGCTCTTCCCTCCTCATTTTCTAAAATAATCTGATTTGTGAAAAACTATCATATCCAGTTAACTGTTTGAATTTGCAGTTTTTTATCTGCTTGATATCTTAGAGATATTTTCATTGACCTATGAGATTTCCCTGTCTCTGACTTGCCCTATTCTTATGCCTTCGTTTGTATTTTTCTCATCATCTTATAGGGGCTCTTTAGGTACTATAAACACCAACCATTTATTTGTTACATGTTTGGCAAAGATCTTTTCCCCCTGTATATCCTTACATCAAAGGGAATCATCTACCTCTGCTTGGTTGGGTCTTCCCAACTTCCAGGTCACACTTGTGTCATTTCCTGGCTGTTCCTCAAACAACCAAGCCTTGGCACCCACTAAACCCTCTACCCAGAAGACTCTTCTATAGAGGTGCACAGTGCTCCCTCATTTATTCGGGACAAAAGTAAAACTGTTGTAACTCTATCTTCACATTCAGCTTTATTTTTATTCATAGAAATAATATTTCTCATTACTTTGAATCCATACCTACCTTTCTGCTCATGATCTCTTCTGTTACCCAACAATCTCCCTGAGAACAAGAATGTCTTTGTTTTGTCCACTGCTATGCAACCAGCATCAGAAACCCCGACTTGCACAATAATTACTTTGGATTTGATGAGTAAATTATTTGTTTTTTTTTTTTAATCTTGATTGATGATCCCTATGATTTTAAACAATGTCTAGGAGTCACTGAATCTTTCAAGTAACTTGTAATAAAACTGATCTGGGACTATGCTTTAGGTCTGCCTTTGGTTAAAACACTTCTTTTCCCCAAATCCTGTGTATTGTGATATAGGTACTACTTAGCATTAGCTACCTACGTTCTGCCTGTGAATTATTGTTTATTTGTGATTCTTAGGTTTCACATAAGTAACGTTTTTAGCAATAAATAGGTAAGCACGAGTAACTTGGTCACTGCTCTTTTCTGACATCATCATCACTTACATGTGACTCACACATGGATCCTGCCATACCAGGGTCTGTGCTATCCGTGAGGAGTCTGGTGCGTCCTATCTGTGGTGGGCTGAATTATGTCCCCCTAAATCCATGTGTTCAAGTCCTAACCCCCAGCACCTCAGCACGTAACCCATTTTAGAGATAAAATCTTTAAGCAGGTGATTACATTAAAAGGAGGTCACAAGGTTGTGCCCTATTCCAGCCTGACTGGTGACCTTCTAAGAAGAGGAAATTTGTACATATGAAAGGACACCAGGGAATTGTGCTCACAGAGGAAAGACCATGTGAGGACACAACAATAAAATGACCCTCCACAAGCCTAGGAGAGGGGCTTCGGGAAAAACCAAACCTGTTGGCATCTTGATCTTGGGACCTCTAGCCTCCGGAACTATAAGAACATGAATTTGTGTAGCTCCAACCACTGTGCCATTCTGTTATAGCTGCGTGGGCAGACTGATACACTACCACATGCCTGCTCTTATGTTGCATGTAAACCACGGGCCTGCAGCTCTATATGAACCTCATTCTCGGTGACTCCAATTTTTCTCTCATGGATGACCAAGGAGGCTTTGACACTCTTACACATACCATATTGTGGGGGCAGCTTTAGCACCTGAGCACAGCATAGCTTCCAAGGGGTTATGAATAAAAGCAAAAGTATATGGCCTCTTGGGACACTAATGATACAACCAGGAATCTTCTGCAGTATCCCTTGATACCTACAGTTTAGTTTCCTGAGGGGTTAAATGTTTTGGTTAGTACATAATAAATTGAAAATATGATATAACTACCAATTAAAGCATTGTTTCTGAGAGAAAAATGCATTCCTGACCGTTCTATGAACAACCCATATTGGAGTTAAGAATGGCCTCTATGTTATTATCATTGGAGACAAGAGGTACTCAGAACGTAAAAATAAATAAAATAATTAATTAAAACCCACAAGGATAATAGAAAAGCGGAAAAAAAAAAATCATTGCTGGATGCCCTTCTCAGAGCTGAGGAATTCCATCTGGCTGCAGCAAGTAGTCCTACAGGAGCAGCTGTGCCATTGAACGCCCAGAGAAGAAGGGACGGGCTACGTGAGCTGAGAGCGGTCCTGTGTCAACGGCAACGATTCTGATCCAGCAGGCAAGGCAAAGCATGGTAGAGAGAAGGGAAAGCCTTGCATATAGAAAAGACTAAAATCAGAGTAAGACTGTGATTGTTAAGTGACCTTCACAATCGTGGCAGGATCCCTATCAGGCAGAGTGAAAGAGAAAGCATGATACGGGAAATCGAAGCAGGTGAAGGGACCTGCCTTATAGACTGGAGTCAGATCCTGGCAAGAAAGGGGTTTCCTGGGCCAAAAACTTAAAGCAGAAACCCCGTTCTATAGAGAGAGCAAGTGGGAATTACTGAGACAGTGGCAGCTGGGACGGTGTCAAACTCTTCACTGCATCCCTGAGAGCTAGCGGAAGTCCCCCTTAAGCTGATGAAGGCACGGCTTGAGGAAAAGGGTAGAGACCATCTAGGATTTCAGTCACCAAGTTCAGGGGAAACTGAGGCAGATGTATTTGCTCCATTCTTTTATTCAAAGCCAAAGAAATTATCCACATCCTATGAGTGAGTTCTTTACAAAGTCCTCATTGGAGGTGGGAAGACAGTAATCGTGTACCCCATTCTTCATTAGCTGACATTTCCTCATTCAGCTCCCTGCCTGTCCAACACTGAAATGTCCATGATACCACCGCTAGGTGATTTTCTTATTTCTGCTTCAGAATTCCCTGTGGCACCAATCAAAGATAACACGAACTCGCATTTATATAGAACTTGCATTGTTGCTAAACATTTCTGTCTCTGATTTCATTAAAAAGAAAAAAATGAAAATACATTCGGTTTTATTCTCATGTCTTAGTTTCTACTAAATTACAGATCCAGGCTTGATGGCTGCCAAGAAAAAAATAAAAGGGAAGAAACAGCTGCTTTGTGGTTTGTTACCCAAGTGCAGGTCTCCCCAAAAGAATGAAAAAGCAAGTGGCAGCTCACATATCCTGGCGGCTGACTGAAGAGGAACTAGGTCCTTCAAGATCCGTTGGATATGTTCCTGTATTCCCAGGTGTGCCCCAATCATGAAAGCTATGTCCACATTGACAGATTTGTTATTCAGAATTTTGAGAATTTATCATCTGGATGTGGTCAGTCAGAGCCAGCTTTCAAAACTGTCCTATTCAAAGCAAACATCCGACACCGACAACTGCCAGTGAATACTCGTTCTGTAGATTCAAGTGCTGTTAATGACTTTGATTAAATTCCATATAGAAATAAACATATTTGGTCAAAACAGGGTTGTGAAACTCAAATGTATTTCTGAGAAAATCTGACTCACCTTATTAAAGGAACAAATGGCAGTGCTTGTACTAGAAAATGATATTGTGGTTTAAACCCAGAGAGGATTTTGTTCAATCCTTCCTATACGTGGAGAGGAGCATCACCTTTTTGATGGGCCAAGGCGCCATGCTCACTGGAGTCTTAAGCAAAGCATATGCGGAGAACTGTTGGAATCTTTCTCATCTCATAGGCAGCCTGATAATCAGACTTACCTTGTCCCTGGCCTTGACACAAGTCCTGTTATAGAATGCAAGTTCCCTGACTGCAGAATTTCTCCATCTCCTCTTCTTTCCCTGATTGTTTCTGTGATCTGGATATTACAGTTTCCCGTAAATGGTTTCTAGTCTTTTCCCAAGTGATCACCATTTCTCTTTCAAGCACATATATTTCCTGGTGACTTTTGCCCCCTTTGATGGCTTCAAAATCAGACCTTCGTTACCTCCACATTTATAGTATTAGAAACGGTACCTTGTCCCAACGTTGTCCTTAAATGACCATGCATTTACGTTTTTGTGTTAATTCTTCTCATAATGGAATTATGTCAGGGACCAGTTTCCCACGAGCTTGTATTTCCCCTCCCCGAACCCTGCTTTAATCCATTACTGTGTCCCGCATAGCTCCTACTAAACCTCATCCCTATCACCATTACGCATCCGTAGATCTCCAAGCTGCTGGGTCGGCTCTAGCTGCACTCAGCTGCCCAGTCATTAGGATTCATTTGAAAAGGTAGCTAAATGACTCCTGTCCACCTAATCATTCCTGTAGAATGGTCTGTACTGTACTTGGCCCCCTTGTTCTGACCCTCTCCATTCTCAGCTAAACTGCTTCTACCTGAGCTCCCATTATGAGAACATATTCTGCATAAATGATACTTAGAAAAATAATCTTTGACTTTTTAAGTAGCATTATACAGTGTGAGTATTTTTAGCTTCCAGCTGTGCCAGCAATAAGTAAAAGACTTTGAAGTGCTAAAAATATTTGGGATGTGTCAAGTAGGAGTTGGCAAATACCCCGGGGTGAGAAAAGCCCTAGATATGATACATCTGGCACACATTTTTAGGATGTCCTATTTTTAGTCTGTATTTTGATTTCTGTAGAGAGCCAGGGGTGTTTCCCTAAAAAAGAAGCGAAATGACAGAGATGCTTTTAGTGAACAAGGTAATCTCTGAAGTTTTCTCTCTCCCTTCCCTCTGCCCTTCAAATTAAAATTGTCAGCAGGCCTGACATGAGTTTTGAATCACAGATCGTTGGAAACCTTTGGAAGAGAAGTAGGATATAGCATCCAAAAATGAATGATAAAACACAGATCGTAACATTAAAATGTTTTGTTTCCTGGTTACAGCTCTGAGTGGGATTGCCACCATTGTTGTTTTCTGATTATTTTTATTGGATGATCATTGCCAACCTTCTGGCAAATTCTTTTGTCTGGCTCCTATCAGACACACGTTTTTTTGTGTAGTATATTCACTTACATTCTTGTCTTAAGTAGTTCAGTGAGTAAAGAATGAAAAACGAGGAGAATTAAGATGTTGTGATGTGTTTTTCATTTGGTGCTCGTCTTGATATTACCAATTCTCAGAATGTTTCCTGATTTTTGTACTAAACTAGAATGTAGTACTGAGCTCCTAGATAATGTCCCTTTATCATACGCAAAGCTTAGGCTGAAAATTATCAGTGGTCCTTGTAAAAATTAATCCTCCCCTGAGATGTGGAAACAGGGGTGGTTTTGAGGTGGATGGGAGTGTGCTCCTGTATAAAGATGAAGTAACCAGTCAAGAAATCTTAGTGAATTCTACTTTTGACTTTATCCTTAGGGTTCCCCCCCACAAAATTAACTTATAGGTCAGGAAGAATCTCAGACTTACACATTTACCAAAGGTTTATTCATTAATAGAGATTTCCAGCTAAAAGGTAAGTATTAATCATCAACAGATCTTGGTATGTTATCACCTGTGACTTCTGATGGTACCATGGATTATGAAACCACTGTATTCATGGCAGCTCCATGCCATATCTTTTACAGTCTGTGGTAGGACAACTGACATCTAGGACTTCCTTGAGGAATCTACTTCTCTCTCTTTATGTGCATGAAATCTGTGTTCCTTTCCCATGATAGCGCTAGATTGCTGTAAACATTTCCTGATTCTAGCTGGCAAGAGAGAGTTGTTTTTTGTTTGTTTGTCTGTCTGTTTGTTTGTTTTTTAAGGAGAGGGTATGATTTGACAACAAAAAATATTTCTGTTTTGGCAACAATATGATGGATTCTGTTGTGATTCTATCAGAACTGTAATGGTGATTTTAAAGTATTTTCAAGAGATTGCAATTTTGTGATTTGTCTTTTCTAGTGATTTAAGTATACAAAGATCTATTCTTATTATGTTAATGAGTCCAAAATTATTTCAAGCTTTTGATGATCTGAGATTTGTTCTAATTTCCCCAAATGGATTTAGTTTAGACTCTCTTTAAAAAAAGATGACTCAGGAAAATATATGTCTGGCTTGTACACAGTGTAGCTGTGGAGTGTCCATGTAAAAATGTGCAGAAATCTTTAAAATTTTATGTATTTAATATTCTCTACAGAACTTATTGAAAGGTTCATAAAACCAAAGGGTCAGGTTTCAGAAGTCACTACGACATGAACTGTGGTTGTAGCAACATTTAATATTACATACCTTTCTTAGTTTTCACTTTGATATTTTGTGATACACATCTCAAGTTTTAACCAATGTTTAAAAATGCATTAGTAGGAGAAATTTACTTGATTGCCTGCTGGATACAGTTGCAGCAGTTAAGATCTTAGGAATATTAATATTTGGTAAGTTTTCTGTAACATCTTTGAGGAGAGATGGAAAGTGTTTCTATGTCAGATTTCATCACAAATAGCCAACTAACCTTTGACAATTTAAAAGGCAACTTGCCGGCTGATCTGTAATACAGAGAGATAGTTGGCAAGAAAAACATATTTTTAAAAATCTGCCACATTTTCTAGTTGAACAGGTATCTGAATGTAAATCTAGACTTATGTTGCAAAAAATGTCCCAGATTGATTTAAAAAGTGCTTCGACTCATGTCTCTTGAATTATCTTTATGATTAATGTATTGAACTTTCATTACCATTAAAGAGAATTATTGGATGTGTATGCACGGCGAGTTAAGACACTTATGTTTTGTGATAATTGATAAGGGAGAAAGGGAGAGTTAATGGTCTAGCATGCTGACCTTTCGTGGATTATTCAAGGGAACATTTGCTAGGAAAGAGAAAAACTTTTGATGGTTCTGGCATTATGATTCATCAAATAAGTTAAGGACTCTAGGTAATCTTCCTCTTATAACCACCGAACATCATAGAGGTGCTCCTTTATGTTGTAACCATACCTATGAGATGATGCTACAAGTGTTGAGATAATAGAGAGGGTTATCAGAGGCTTTTTCCCTACGAGAAAATGTCCTTCCTACCATCAGTAGGTAATACAATTCAGCCGTCACTAGCCAGTACACTGGCCTTCTTCTTTTGGTCAATAGCTTAGGAATTGAACCATAGCATTTATAATTCAGTAGTTTCTGCATACCTGTCTACTTTGTCACCAGCTCAGGGGAATTTGATGTGCGTGTTTTGCCTCAGTGAGTCAGTTTTATTGATGTGCTTGCTGTAGGAGTTGCATATACAGTATAAACTTTCCTGGGAAAAGCGGCTTCTTTGCCATAAGACTTAGAATTATTCATAAAATAATGTGTGTTTTAGTTAGCACGGAAGATCTAAGTTTAGGAAGGAAACCATAAAATCAAATCTATGGCTAATTCATGCCTGATAATTCGGAGAGGTAAATAATTGGCATTTATATTTGAGACAAGTTCAGTGTTTCAGCACAGAGATTTTATGCCTGTGTCTCTAAAACAGTGGGATTGCTGTTACTGTTTCTTGAACTCACCAGAGTCTGCAGTTTAACTGAAGTGTGAAGGCTGCTTACTTTATTATTTAGATGATTATCTAGGGGGTGTAAGGAAGATAGTCTCACCATCATAGAAAGAAATTTTATGAGTTTCTAATATTCTGTTAATTGCCAATGTATTTTTTCTTCTTGAAAAAATGATAAAAGAAAGGACAGGTCTCTCTCATGTAATCTGGCATAAACTTTTTTTTAATAGCTCTGATTGCAATTACAGTCTTACATGTATTTATTGTGTTTGTCTGTCTTCTACATCTGATTATAAGCCTCACATAATCAAGAGTTGAGTTGAATTTTGCACATCGTCCTCCCTGACCCTACCAACTTGTCTGTAATCTAGTAAAATGTTCAGTGAATATTTGTCAAAAGAATTAGTGAGTGAATAAAAGAAAGAGTGATCCAATATTTAAACAACTTCAAAACACTATATTGACTATATTTGATCAATGGAAACATGTTAAGAGATCATTAGGCTGCGATAAACTTTATTCCCAGAACCACTAGTGCTTTCTAGATGGAAAAGAAAAAAATTAAATATATGTATGTTTGCTCTTACACTCCACTTTTTAATAGGTGCTGTGTGTTTTTATGAAAATTATCTTAAAATTCATTCTAGTTATAGAATGAATAAGTCACAGGAATAAAAGGTACAGCATAGACAGTATTGTCAATGGTGTTACAACAGTGCTGTGTGGTGACAACAGATGGTAGTTACCCTTGTGATGAGCACCTGAAACTAATGTTACAATGTGTGTAAGCTATAGTTCAATTAAAATAACAGTAATTGGAAAAAAATAAGTAAAATTTATTCTTTTCATTGTATTTGGAAGTTATACTAATAATGGTTTCAGAACTTCAATCCTCCCTAGGATTTGGAGTATTTAATCCCTTTCTCCCTCTTTCTTGCCTACCCTCCTTCCTCCTTCCTACTTTCCTTCCTTCCATCCATCCATCCATCCATCCATCCTTCATAACAAAGTACACAGGTCTCCTAGAACACTACTGTTAAAACAACCTTGGTGCTTGGTAAAAAGTGGCCCAAATTAACCAATGGTGCTCTGACGTGTCTTTCCTGGTATATGTAAGACCGTGTAGGAGTCTCCTTTAAAATTAGTAACTGGATTTCATTCTAGAATGTGTGTGAATGAAAAGGGTGTGTTTAGTAGAAACTGAAGCCGAGTGGGTAGAATGGAAAGAGATCGTGTTTGGGGATAGTACTCCGCTTTGGCTTTTTGTTTTTGCATTGAACTATTATAGGGTCTTTGTCTTTGATATTTCTCTTCATCCTAGGGTTAAAAAAAAAAAAAGCCTAACATATTCTAGATGCCCATTTAACAATTTTAAATAAATATATGAAACAACAAAGAACTACATGAGACAAAATACCAAAGGTATTTAGACCAGACAATGTGTTATCATCAAGGAAAGATAAACATTAAGAGGTCTTTTCTAGTCTTGAGTTCTTATATACTATGTGTATTGGATGTTCTTGACACGTCTTTCTTAAGTATTTCCATTATCCTTCAGGGGCGTTTTCCACTGCCTCTTTTATATTCACTACCAAGAATCTTATGGCAGGGACTACAGCAGACCTTATTTTTAGGAGCAATATCTCCCTGAATTGATTTGTAGTCCTATAACATTTAAATGCAATAAGGTTCATTAATGGCATTCTTTCCCCAAGACCAGAATGACAGTTGTGTACATAAATGTATGGGTGTGACTTGTCCTGCATACTGATGAATTCTACCATCATGTTTGCCAGCAGTAGACTGAACCACAGACGCTACCCAATAACTCTCCTAGCGCAAGTTATAAACAGGAAAGAGCGTCTTTCTTTCTGCTTTCACTTAGCTTTATTAAATGCTGAATATCAAAAACAATTTATCAGGATTTAGTAGATCTTTGCTATTTCAGAAAAGATGTTTCTCTATGTTATATAATTGAAGTTGGAATCTTATCTCTGTTGGAGCTCATTACCCAGCAGCAGTCCCTCCACTCCTCCCCAGCCCCGAAAGTGGTGGTGTAGAAACTACAGGAGTGTGATTACCAGCACAGGTATTGGGGGAGCAAGAAATAATGAGATTTCCTCCCTGCAATGTGTCTCTTCACACTGAGTCAAGTGGATTCATTTCCATGTTTTCAAAGTCAAACAGTGCTGAGAACGCAGATAGTTTATATAACAGCAAGCATGTTTTGGGAAAGCTAGCAAGAACAGTGCATTCTATACCACACGATCTTTCAATACAACTTTGTTTCAGTGTTTCGTTTGTTTACATATTGATGGAACTTTTATTCATTTCTAAGTCAGTCAATATTTACTGCTTTTCATTGTGTCATAAGGAACAGGAAAGAAATAGAACCTTTCGTCCCTGCCACTGTGGATGCTACAAGTCCTTGCTATTAAGAATTTATATTTCTGATGATTATTTATAAGCACAGCCTCAGATGTTGAATACTTTCTTTTTTTTTAACGTGAAGAGTCTTAGCATTAAAAGAGAACCTTAAAGGACATTTAATCTCACAGCCATCCAGAACATCACCTTGACACTACAGGCAATATTACAATTCCTTTCAGGGAACCCTCGTTGTACATATTAAACTCTCTAGTAGAATCTGCAAAATATATACATATATTTAGTACTGTTTAAACCAAGGCTTTTTGACGGTGGGATTTTTTTTTCTTTGTTATAGTTATTAAAATACTTGTTAAGAAACACATCACTAAATCCTCTTCAGGAAATGTGCTCCATTTGGGGTGTTAGCAAATACTTCCTTATATTGAGATCCTTTTCTTTGTAACTCCCAACTGTGTATGACCCCAAGCTGTAAACAGCACAATGGAGATGAACTGAAAATGTTTTGAGCTTTAATTTCTCCTACATCTGGATTCTAAAACCAACACTTCTTTTTTGTTTGCTTCGTTAGTCTAGGTTACTCAGTTAACATAAAGTTTACCCTTTTTAGAGTACATTTCAGTGAGTTTTGACAAATGTATACAGGGTTCCCATCACAATGAATATATAGAATATTCCCATGATCCCAAAATGGTTCTATGGGCCCCTGTGTTCTTAATCCCTTCCCTGCCACAAAATACAAAATTTTGTTTGTATTTCTCTAATGACTAGTTATGTTGAGGATCTTTTTATATGTTTATTTGACATATATATCTTTATTTATGAAATGTTCAAATATTTTGCCTATTTTTATTATATTTTTTGTCTTGTATTAAGTTATAAGATTAATTTATCTACTTTGGATACAAGTGATAAATGATAAATCACATAGGTGTTTATGTATATTTTGTTACTGTTTATAGCTAGTCTTTGTTTTCTTGAGAGTGTCTTACAAAGAGCATAGGTTATTTTTTCATTTTCTTTTTAATTTTGGTGAAGTTGTATTTATTAATTTTTATTTTAGGTTTGTGCTTTCTGAATCCTATTTTAGAAATTTTGCCTAAATGAAGATCACAGAGGTTTTTTCCTATCTTTTCTTTAGAATTTTATAGATTTAGAATTTATATTTTGATCTAAGATCTGTTTAAAGTTTATTTTGTAAATCATGTGAAGTGTAAGTCAAGAAGGCCTTGAGGCCTTGGTACCCTTTCCAAAAATTAATTAGTCATATACATGGATTAGTTTTTGGATTTTTTTGTTCTGTTCTATTGATCTCTACATCAAAGCTTTCTTTATGAGAAGACTATCAACTTTTAAAATTTTCTATGGAGATTTTCAGCTTATTTATTTGTTCCTAGATGAGCTCTTTTCATTTTGTTTTTCAAATGATTTGTTCATTTCGCTTAAGTTGTCAAAATTATTGGCATCAGTTTACTTATGATATGTTTTTATTATCATTTTCCTTATCATTAGTAATGAATCTCTTATTCTTGATATTGGTAATTTTTTGTTCAGTGTGACTATAAATTTGTCAATTTTATTGATAATTTTTAAAGAACAAGGTTTTTGTTTCATTGATTTTTCTTTATTACAGTTTCACTGATTTCTACCCATATCTTTATTGTTGCCTTCCTTCTGTTTGTTTTGGATTTAATTTCCTCTTTGCCTAATTTCTTTCTCTTTCTTCCTTTGGTCTATGTTCTTAAGTTGGAATCCTTTGATTATTAATTTGACACTGATTTATTTTTCCAAGATAAAAATTTAATGCTATAAATGTTTCTCTAAGAACTGCATCTCACAAGTTTTGATAGGTTGTACTTTAATGTTCATTCAATTAAAGATGTTCCAATTTCACCTTTGACTTCCATTTTGACTTATGGCTATTTAGAACTGTGTTATTGATAGCTAAATTAATTTATTTCCAGTATGAGGAAACATACTTTGTGTAATTGTAATTATTTTAAATTGTTTAGTAAGCTTAGCTTTCTTAGGAGCTCAAGAATAATCATGATGTTGCAAATTACCCAGCTTTTAGGATAGAAGGTTTTCTCACTCATAAGCAGAAGTCTTCACACATTTTTAAAATAATTACCAATACGGGCGCGTGGGTGGCTCAGTGGGTTTAAAGCCTCTGCCTTCAGCTCAGGTCATGATCCCAGGGTCCTGGGATCGAGCCTCGCATCAGGCTCTCTGCTCTGCAGGGAGCATGCTTCCTTCCCTCTCTCTCTCTGCCTGCCTCTCTGCCTACTTGTGATCTCTCTCTCTGTCAAATAAATAAAATCTTTAAAAATAAAATAATTACCAAAAGACATATTTCTATAACTGGAGAAAATACATCTGTCTATAACTAGTGGGGAATAATTTTCCATGGAGTGGACTTACGTTGTATCTACTGTCATAGAAATATTTCCATACTGTCTGTTGAATCCTTGACTATGAATTATCTCCTCTATCAAGTAACTTGCAATAAGGCATTTTGAAAAATATGTCATCCAGTAAGAAAGCTAACTTAAGTCTCTTTTAAGTTATGAGGTTTAAAATGTTTTCTGTCCAACCATTTATTATCTCATTTGGTATTGGGAGTCTAAATAACAATTACTTAACTTTGAGTCTGTGAAAACCCAGGCTGGGCTCTTCAGCTCTTTTCAGTGGCTTATGCATAGACTGTAGCTCTTAGAACATGTAGGACTCAATGCATTCTCCTGCCATTTGTAAATCTCCGTGCTATTTGTCAGTCTTTATACAGCAACAGACGTTCAACCTAAGTAGTAAGAGAATTGTGTTATATGTGTGTGAATAAACACATTTTTTTCCTCTTTATGTCTTTACAGTTTTCAAGAAATTCCAGCCATATTTGAAGCCTTATATTTCTTACAAGGGTCAAATTGGATTATGTATATGAAATCATATTTTGAGCTGTAAGATGAGAGACAAATGCTAGTAATATGGTTTATGTATGCAGTATATACTCCATAAATACTTTTTGAATTGGCAGTGCTTCTAGGGATGCGGAAAATTTCCATAGAACCTTCAGAGCTTCAGGAAGAAAGGAAAGTGAGCTATGCTGCTCACATAGCTATGCTGCTATGATTTCATTCTAGTTACTGTTACATAAAGTACCTTTGAAAATATTACCAAGCAATTATGGAAGTGTTGCTCCTAGGAGATTAAGAGTGTCATCTTTTAAACGCCATTCATCCAAATGTATATAATGCTTAAGGAATGTTTATGCTTTGTAGGAACCTGTGCAAGTTTTGTTGAATAAGAAATATTCAGAGGAGTCTAATGAGCAAAAAGACTGCAGTGGGCCCAAAGTGTCTAGGACCATATCCAGGAAGGATGATGCTTCTTTCCTCTGTTAGTGCTCCGTCTTTGCTCTGACAGATTTAATCCTTCCTCTGTCTCCTCTCAAACCCTTTTGAAAAGAAAATTAAAGAAAAAATGTACAGGTGTGTACTTGTAGTTGTTTCAGCATTTACTATTAAGATGGAAACTTATGTTAATAACAAGCTAATTTTGATTTGAACTAGAAAATGAATGTGGTGCCCACCTATTACAGCACTGCTTCACAGGCCAATAGATTTTATAAACATAAACACACTATCTGTATCTCTATACTGAGATTGTATATATGTATAGCATCTCTTATTAAAGTCTTTGTCATTGATTCTCTCATGATAGCAATAGTACCTTTTATTGACCATCTTGTTAAAAACATTTGAAAATTTTAAGATGCACTTACTTCGTGTGACTGAAAATATTTTTACATAAAATGCAACATATCTTTTTTATTACAAAAGTTTTCTGCGAAAATATGGAACAATATATACAGGGACACAAGAGATCAGCATTTCGAGATGAGCTGATTGACCAATGGCCACTCATCAACTTCACTGATCTTAAACATTTTTAAAAAATCCTAATTAATGCAAACATAGGCAAGTCATTCACTCTTTAACATATTTCTGAATAACTTCTAAAAGGACAACTTAAAAAAAAAAAAACAAATGATGAAACTCCAAGTTTAAAATACATAAACACACAAAAAAATTTGGTTCCTTGTCCTTTTTATTTATATCCGTACCCAGCTGGCAGTGGGTGGTGTCTCATTCCTGGAAACTCATATCTTGAAAAGCAAATGCTTAGGGGAATATTCATTTAGCTACGAGCAATGGCGTTTCCAGCTCGGAAATGTCATTTTGAGGAGTCCCTGAGTGCAGAGCAGAGAAATGTGACTATGATTTGGCAGACTTTGTAAAGCTCAGTTCTCAAATTAATGGGTCTTATAAAGTCCTGACGGTTTTGTTGACCAGGCTCTCCACATAATTTGGCTGGGCTTGTGCCATAGCCACACTGAGGGAATGATCGTCATTAGTATCATTAATATGTATGTATTCTCCTTGTTCTCTGGATTCATTTGGAGGTTTTAGAGGAGCAGACGATTGGTAAGGGTTCAAACTGACGACCATGTCCATTTTTGTTTTTAAGACAAGTATTTTATTAGTAACCACACTTGGGACCAAGTTAGAGAACTAGGAAGGACATATTATAATGTTGTGGTTCAGAACACAATGGATTTGGTTTTTGCATGTGCAGTCTTGGTTTATGATGCTCTTTACCTTATTTGTTAACATCTCTTCTGTGTTTCAGTATTTTGATACAACTGATTATAATGGCGTGTCCAGGCTTTTATAATAATAGACCAGGTTAAAGAAGTAGAAAGGCTTCCTTTATTGATTGATTTTTGAATAGCTTTTACCCATAATTACCAAAATAAAACGTCATGTCAGAAAACTCAGAAAACACTAGAGCGATATAATATCAGAACTGCCTATCACTACTCATTCCATATTTTTGATACTTTGTATCTGTTTGTCTTTCCCAGCCTAAGTAACATGGTGGCAATAAAGTGGGGTCTGTAAAGTATAAGGACTGGGACCCTATCTCTAGGCTTTTGTTGGATTGAGTCCTCACATCCTGATTGGATAAATGAAAGAATGGCAGATACATTAAGAATATCATTTATGGTTGATTTGTAGGTGATAGCTTTGAATATAGGCGAAGAAAGGAATTCTGCTATAAAATCATCTGCATTGGTACATCACCCCCGGACCTTGGGTCCTGGATGGATCTTCTTGCTTCTGCATGCTTCTGATGTTCCTGGCAACACTTGTCCCTTGTTTTCCTGGATCCCTGGTCCATACCTTGCCCCTGATATACATCAGTGCTACACTGGGGACAGGATTGAACTGCATTCCCCATCTCCTCGACGTAGAACTTTTCTGATCTTTCCTCTCCTTTGTTTTCTTATCTTGCACCTTAAATAACTTATAAGACCCTACATGATTTGGCTCCAAGCTTCCACTCCAAATTCGCCTCCTATCATTTTACCTTTCTGCTCAGTAAGAGTCGGTTATATATTCCTTCTTTCTGTTTTGTTCTTGAACATGTCCACCTCATTATTGACTCAGGGCTTATTGACTGTGTTAACATCTCTGGAATGCTCATTTCTTTGATCTTTACCAGTTCTCAACCCAAATGTCATCCCTCAAGTGGTTTTCCCTGACTACTCCCTTTGAATAGCTGTCTAGTCCA
The DNA here is from genome assembly GCF_022355385.1 of Mustela nigripes. Classification (NCBI taxonomy): domain Eukaryota; kingdom Metazoa; phylum Chordata; class Mammalia; order Carnivora; family Mustelidae; genus Mustela; species Mustela nigripes. The sequence goes on along the minus strand of NC_081560.1, from coordinate 74,292,648 downwards.
CATCTTCCCTTTCTTTGACTTCATTTTTCTTTCAAATGGCACACGTTGTTGAAAAGTGTCTTGGGGTTTTACTTATGTATTTATTGTCTGTCTTGATTCTCTCTCACCACTCCCTTATTTTACACTCTAACTTAAGCTCCCTATAAGTAGGGAGTTTGTTTGTTTTCTTCACTCACTTGTGTGTTGTTTTTATTGTTTAGATGAATCCAGCACAGAGAAAGTGCCTGGGATATAACATATTTTAATCACCAACCCCTTATTTTTGATATCATTTGGATTTTTCTATCTCGTCTGTATTTGGGAGTGCACCTCAGTGGATATTTCTGTACACATATCTTGTGTACAATTCTGAATATTATCTTATGCTATATTCCTTCGAATAAAATTTCTATGTTATGATATATGCCCCTTTTTGAATATTTTGCATATTATTATTTGAAAGTCAGACTGCCAAAATACCTATGTTTTAGACACTTATTAAAAAAATCTCTAAAGAAAAGGTTAGAAGTTTTGGATCTGCTGTTTTAATTTCAATTTAACTGCATTATTAAAGTGAATAAAGATTGATTTTTTTTCCAGAAGAAGAGCCAGAGAAAAGTAATTTGTCTATCTTAACATTATAGCCATTTCAGCCAAAATAGGGATGTGAATTGCTTCAAGTTGTCACTCTTTCTTGTTCTTGTTTGCTATGTTACTCTTAAAATAAATGAAATTCAGTAAAAACTAGGTTCACAACAGACCACTAAAGAACAATATCCATGTTGCTCATAAATTCGATGAATTTAATACTTGAAGCTTACTTAGAGATGTGCATCTCTTTTCTTCAAAGTTAAACTTTGTTTTCTCTGAAAAGGATGGCTATTCCATGATACCTTTCTAAAGCAAGGTTTTGTATGTGTGTTTCTTAACCTTTTGTCATGAACAAAGAACCTTAATGCATTTCCTGCCCGGCATAAACCTCAATCCTATTGTACGATAGAAATGTCTAAGTTAAAAAAGAAGGAAGGCTTAAAATGTTTGGCCTTTGTGATCATAGTCTTACTGTACAATCCAGCAATCACGCTCCTAGGTATTTATCCAATTGAGTTGAAATCTTGTGTACACACAGAAATTTGCACAAGAATGTTAATAGCAGTTTTATCATAATTGTCAAAACATGGAAATAATCAAGATGCCCTTCAAGAGGTGAATGCATTAACAAACTGTGTTGCAGCCAGAAAATGGGAGTAGTACTTTGCCAAAACCCATGGATCTGCGCGAGACAAAGAATGAGCCTTAATGTGAGCTGTGGACTTTAGTTATAATAAATGCTCAATATTGGTTTGTTAATTGTAACAAACGTATTGCACTAAAGCAGTTATGTTACTAACAGGGGAAACCATGTGCAGGAGAAGCATCTTTTGGGGAACTTTCAGTGCGCCCCTGAGCCATATGCCTGCAAATCTATAGCTGTACTAAAAAGACAAAGTCTGGGGCATGTGGGTGGTTCAGTAGGTTAGGCATCTGCCTTCGGCTCAGGTCATGATATCAGGGTCCTGGGGTGGAGCCCTGTGTCAGGCTCTCAGCTCAGGCAGGAGTTTAGGAGGTAGGCATCTGCCTTCGGCTCAGGTCATTGATATCAGGGTCCTGATATCAGGTGGAGCCCCGTGTGGGGCCCCTAGTTGGGCTCCCTGTGTCAGGCTCTCCGCTCAGGCAGGAGTCTCCTACCATCCCTCCCCCAGCTCTCTCCTTCGTTCTTGCCCTCAAACAAATAAATAAATAAAAATCTTAAAAAAAATTAAAAAAGAAAGTCTATTAATTAGAAAAATACACAAGGAATCAAATGTGTCATTTTCCTCTTATATCTATCTGTTTAGTACTGATGACAGGCTATTCCTAATCATTTTTTGGTCCAAATAAAACAATTTCATCACTGTGATATTATAAATCTTCTGACATTGACTTTCTCAAGTAGACGATTGTATCAGTCAGTCATTCTCTCATTGTGAAGCTGTTTCTTGGTGTTCTGGAACCCTGGATTAGAGTGCCGAAATGATTGTCTGAGTCAATGTTTTTGTTTGTTTGTTAGTTTGGACTTCTATTTCTGTGGCAAAGCTACACTGGTTATTGTCCTGTCTGGAAAATGATAGAGAGCATGTTGAGTTTTTAGATTCTTTCACGTTTTTAGGTCCTACAGTGCTTGATAGTCTGTATTATTTGATCCAACCTTTAAGGGAAAAATAATAGGAATGTTTGTAAGTTGGTGTTCTAGATATCTTCCATATCAATCAAATTATAACTTAGGTGTTATCATCTTGCCTATAACTTTTAAATTAGTAATGAAACAATAATAATTACAGGATATTTTTTATTTCTGTATTATAGAATTTTTAACTTTATATTTCAAAGTTTAAAAAGTGATAATATCTTAAGTTTTAGAGAAATTCCTACCACCCAATTTTTTTAACTTTCTAAGTTCAATCTGAAAGCCAAGAAAATGGCTCTCAAGTGGTCTACCTCTAACTTGAATATAGTTTTTTAATGTGATAGAGGACTAGGAGAAATATTCAATGTAGTTGATTTCACTTCCTCTGGAATTCATTATGAGCATGTAGTCTAAACTTATTGTGACTCTTTACAAGTTATCTCATACTACGCAAATCATACAGTGAGACTCTATGCCATGCAGAGTTTCTTAAGTAACTATAAATGCTAAGGACACTGTATTCCCTTTGTTGTACCTGCTCCTCTCCTGGTGTAAAAGTTCAATTTCGGATGCAGCCAACTACCCCCATTGTCTTACTCATGCTGTGTTACCTGGACACCTTCTTTCTTTCTTAGCAGATGCTTATTGCCTAAAAAAATGAGAGTTTTAATACTCTCCCATGTTGATGAATAAATTCCTTTGAAACACTTTGAATTGTCAGTGAGTGGAAAGGTCAGTAATTGGACTTTGAACATGTTACGTTGTCTCTTCTCAGGCTGTGACCCAGAATTAATATTGCCAGTGTGTGGAAGAAAGCCCACTTCAAGTAGGAAGCTTCTGGCTTCTTTGGAACATGTTTCCTTTCTCTTCAGTGAGGATGGTGTCTGTCAGAGGACCTAGTCTGTGGTTTAATAAGAGTGTATACTCAAAGCTTGTATTCAATGGGATATCTTCAACTTTGCTCTCTTGCCAATTTAATAGCTAAGAAATTTTGATTAACAACCACTGCATTATGATTTTCTGTAAGAACAATACTTTGTGTATCAGTGTGTACATATTTATAAGCAGAATAAAGAGGCTAAAGTAAATTAATGTATATTACCTCAAGCACAATTATGCACTCATATAATATTATTGTAGAAATATTCCCTAGGGGGTAATATTTGTGTGTGTGTGTTTCTTTAATGCAGAAGTTACAAACGATATGAATTAAGTAAAGAAGTATTCAAGGTTTGTAGCAACTAAAAAAATTTATTTTCTTGTATTCTAATATATAAAAGAGAGTTGTGCTTAAATTTTTCAAGATTTTTAGACCATATCCTGAGATAGAGTACTACTTATATTTCTGTAGCTATAGATGTACTCAACTTCACATAGAAAAACAACTGACAATATTTTCTTAAAGGCAGATGATATCCCACAACAATGAATCTGACAATCGTTCATTCCATTGTCGATTTCTTAGTAACAAAAGTAAGTGACCAACTCGGAGGTACAGAACATGAATATTTATCATGGAAAACACCAGCTAAACAATTGGAGCCCATTGGATCTAGAATTTTCCTGGCAAGTTCAATTGATGATGACAGTTGGTAATTTGTCTTCATATGTTTTCATTTCTTTCAAATGAATATTTTATTTTGTAAATTCAATAGATCGAATGCATAGAAATATAACCAAAAGGTTTATCATCTTGAAACTTATTCATAAAAATGAATACTTCCTCATAGATAGGACAAAATATACATTTAAATGATAATTACAATGCTCATGGAATATCTTTTATTCAAAGACCAAAACTTTTCATATATCTGATTTTATTTATACAACTATTATTTTGGCTTTTGTAAGAAAAAATAGCCAGGTATGAGATACACAGAGTCATCCACAGATATCACCATGAAATATTGCTGGCTTCATAGCATTTGCTCTCTTCTGTTCACTCTGGTCATTGTAAAGTATGTGTAATACTCTTCAAATGGATGGCTACCTTGTAGCTTACCATATATCTAATCATAGTTTTGACTCTGAGACACAGAATGGCCTTCAGTTCACCTCTGAAGACTTTCAGATTTAATGTCACACTCAACAGTAACTTTTTGCATTTCAGATGCAGGTTCTCATGATGTAAGATGCCAGTGTTATTCATTATCATTCCCTTGCCTAAGACAAATACAGATTAAAGATGGTGTTGGAAGGAATTTTGTTGCACCCCTTCCATTCTGCCTTAATCTTAAAAAATGGAGAGGCAGACATGTTTTCTCTTTTATATTGTCTGCTCACAGAGGAATTATGATTCCAACTAAATCCCTGAAAGTGAAATCGTGGTTCCTAGATAGAGATGCAGTATCCTCTCAGGGCCCAATTCATCTATGACTCCAGAAAAAAAGAGTTCAATCTCTTTTGTACTGAGAGTTGTTCGCCTGCCTGATGTGTTCAGCTTTGTTCACTGTTTCATGTACTCCATCACTCTAGAGGTTGCCTGGTCCCTGACTTCTCATTTGCATACCAAGATCGTTCTCTCAGAAGTATTTTCCTTCAATCCGAGTAAGAGTCCCATATTTTTCTTGTTACCTGGCACACAATGTTTCGTGTATTGCCACTGTTCACGGCAAGTTTACCCTTTCAAGTGTGCTTTAAGAAAAGGACAATTCAACTTTGTTACAATACCTTATAAATACATTTTTTTAAAAGATTTTATTTATTTACTTGACAGACAGAGATCACAAGTAGGCAGAGAGGCAGGCAGAGAGAGAGAGAGAGAGAGAGAGAGGGAAGCAGGCTTCCTGCAGAGCAGAGAGCCCGATGCGGGGCTCGATCCCAGGACCCTGAGATCATGACCTGAGCCGAAGGCAGCAGCCCAAACCACCGAGCCACCCAGGCGCCCCATAAATACATTTTATATATCAGTTTAGCTACTACTTTAACAAATATATGGGTTCAATTGTTTGTAGGAATGTTTTGTTAATAGGAAAGTACCCTCTAAGACATTTAAAGTTCTCTCGGGCTCCAAGCTTCTATGTACTTACAAGTCAGCCTTGCTGTCTTCAAATCCTTTAGCCTTCTGGAAACTCTTATTTCTACTATTAATTTTTTAAAACATTAGATCTCTATCCTGCTTGTTGATAATACTTTAAGAATTTCTTCACATGTTCACTGAGAGCTGTCATTTCTCTTCTTCAGCTCTTGCTCTGATACCCTATCCCCAATCTCTCAGAACTCACACTGAGTCTCTTTTTCCTCCACTTCTCTGATCATTTTAAGCCACATCTCACTCATAGATGCATTAATCTCCTCTCACCTCCCATAACACACCTCATGAGAATTGTATATAGTCAAAATTTTATTCAATATTTGGGGTAAAGTGAGTGGTTTTCAACCCTACACAGTCTGGGCAGCAACTCAGAATTTAATACTAACTATCACTTAAAAATTCATCCTTTTCATGCAGGGGCAAACCTCTTCTAGGCAGGCTCCCCCTCTAGCCTTCTTTTCTTCTTTCTTCTCTAGTTCCAAGTTCTAACCCCAAACTTCCTGATAGCTTATTGTATGCAAAAATTAGCTCAACCCCTCCTCTATAATGGAAAACTTGACTTTTAACTTATTAGTTCAAAATAAAACAAAAAAATGGAAGTAGTTTCTTGAACAAAGGGCCATTTATTCTCTTTTTTAAAGAGTGTCCTTTGTACAAATTTTTATATAATCCTCTTGTGTTTAGTTCTTGTTGTTACACAGTCATTCTTGTCGTCGTTTATTTGTTCATTGATTACTTTAAAAATATATTTGTTGGTTGTCCGTAGGATTTGGGGGGGGTGATCAGCTAGGTTCTGGGAGACAGCACCAACAATAAGACTCAACCATGCTCTCAAAATGAGCACAGTCTACCATGGGGCAGGAAGCAGCCAACTGACATGATGTACTGTACTTGAGCGATATGAGCAATATATACCAAAAGATAGTGTGTGAGTGCCAGTGGGTTATCTCACTTGGGAAGGAAGTGGAGGGAGGGGTCCCAGAAACTTCTTAAAGAAGGAGATAATCTGAGATATTGGGACATGAAAGAGAATGAAAATAAGAGAAGGATACAAGGAAGGAGTGTAGAAATGGAGAATGACAAGAAATGAGATGAAGCACTCTCTTAGGTGACATTTAGGTAAATACTCTGTCAAAAAACATATAAAGCATCATTAGCCTTTAGAGATTGTTGTACTTACATACTATCTTTGTGATTTTTTTAAAGTTGAATTTCTTCTATTTCTATTTCTCTCATGAAGTCAAGATGTCATTGTCCTTTCCACAATGGAGTATTGAATCCTACAAAGTTTGTGAAAGTATATTCAGTTGAGTTATCTGTACAATATAATTTTTTATTTCTATGCAGAAATTTATCCCTCCAACAGGGTGTAGTTGATTTTTAACAATAAATATACATCAGAAAAAAAATGTTCATCAAAAAAAAAATTCATTCTTTTCTGCTTGGAAAAGAGCAAACAAATAGTTTGATACTTTTTTTTTCCTTTTGAATGCACCAATAATTTTGTCATTTACAAATGGCCTAAAAAGATTTATTCAATATAATAACTCTGAATAGTTACTTATGAGAGTTTTAGTGTAGTTTAGAGTTTTAGTTTTCAATATATTGAAATATATTTTAGACTTTAAATAACTGAGTGTTGTTATGCCCAAGTTTTCATGTCTAAGAGACCACCAAGGAGCCAACACTGATGTAATCGCACGAGGGTTTATTTGACAAGCTTAAGCTTGGACCCAAGTGTACCCAACACAGTAGAGTAGGGACTTGGACCCCGAACCAGAGTACAGTCAGAGCTTTTAAAGACAGAATAGGGGTGGATTTGGCAGTAGGTGATTGGGCCATGATCGCATCCCTATGTCCCTGTGATTTATTACAGTGTTAAGCTATCCTATTTCTGACATGATTTATTACAAAGTGAAGCTCTCCTACTCCTGACACGATCATTACCTTGTTAAGCTATCCTATTCTTAATTGGTTTTTGGTATGGCATTTTGTTTTCAAAACCTTTGGTTAGTCTTCCTGGAACCAGGGGTCATTTACTGGTCATGAAGACCTAAGATGGCTGTCAGGGTCAAGATGGCTGCACTTATGTCAAGGCTAGACCTGGCTAGATATGTCAAGGCTAGACCTGGCTAGACCTGAGGTGGGTTCAGCTTTGCTTTTCTTGGCCTCCACAAGTGTGAGTCTACCATGTCCCCCTTCAAACAGTTCTATCACATATGCTCTGAGACATGCTTAAATAATGAGAAAAGACCCAGACGTTTTTGTAGGAAATTGAACATATTTATTTCAGTTCAAAGAGAAGTTTTCTACATGCAGAATGATTATGTTTAAATATTTATCCACATACTTAAAAATTACTGTTAGAATGCTTAGTCATATCTTCTTTGATGTGTGAGAACATCCTTCTCTGATTTATAAGGTGGATGGTTGCTGGTCTTCTCCAGTTGTGTCTCATGGATTGCATGGTCTATGAATGTTTATATGCTAAATGAAAATTGATTTTGTCCCTGAACTTAACTTTAAGGTACCCACAAGTGAAGCACCTTTGGGATGTCTTTTTTTTCCCCTTCTTCTTCTATATGACTATTCTGTTTTTGAAGTTTTCAACAATAGGTACCCCTGAGTGGAGCAGTGACCTCTTCACAGCTTTTACAATGGGGGAAAAAAATCAAGCACTGGTTTGTAAAATACTGAGCTGAAATAAAATTGTTCACAAAGAGCACAAGTATTCAGTGTATCCCATATCTCCTCACAGTATTTGCCTGCATGGGCATAAGGTAAAAACGTAGATCTCAGTGGTTCGTAATTAATGTCAGGGAACTATGATCCTGGCATGACACCAACTATATTACCAAACGCAAAAGGTAAAGAAAAATGATGATTGCTCAGCAATTTACACCAGAGGATGTGAGAGAAAGGCATTTTTAAATTAAAGCTCCCAAAGCCTTGATGTTGCCCTGCCACATGTCATCAGTCTTTTCTGAGTACTCTCTCCTATGGAAAGGCGACATTGCTGTCACTTGGGGAATACCAAACAGTAAATTGTTCCAAAGAACTTGGCTTTTAAATTTTACTTCAGAATTTTTTTTTATAGTACATAAGCTTTTAGTGGGGAATTTGATTAAGATATACTCTGTTGCCTGGAAAAGCTTCTCCTAGTAAAAGCTGTCTGGTTTTATTGTCAGAACGGTATCTGACTGCAGTATCTTTAATTGCATTGAAGAAACTTGTAGTTACAATTCATTTTTATAGACCTGAGATACATTGTCTCCCTATTCACTTCCTTAAGGACCAGGAAGTTGCCTTTTGTAACATTTATATAGAACATGGTTTGGATGGAACGTTGTATTTCTTCTGCATACAGCATCTATAGAGCTCTTCTCTCTGTTCAGTATACCTTCCACTATTTCAGTTTATGTAGCAGGCTGAAGGCCTGATGAGGAAATGGAGCTGTATGAAGAGAACAGTCATATATCACTATCCAGGCTCCTGCAAAGGAATACTTAGTGTGGGCTGTGATCAGCTTTGAACTTCCTCATCACCAAACTCAGTATTGGCTCCATTTTAGGTTGGTTTTCAAAAGGCTCAGAAGGAACAATGCCTGGGAGAGAGGCCATGAATTAATATTTAGGAGGAAGCATTATTCATGTAAGAAGTATGCCTGAGTATATAAATTCATGTTTATATATATATATATATATATATATATATACTATTTTTTTGAAATTTTCTTTCTTTTGTAGATGTGTGCAGTTAGGAAAAGTGCCTCTGTGGCCTTACCTGCTTTTCAGAGATTGAGTTGGGTGCTCCTAAAAATATATTTTAATATTTAATTTTATATATAAATGACACATATGATTAAATACATAAAACTTATTTTTAAATTTAATTTAAATTTTTTCAGTGTTCCAAAATTCATTATTTATGCACCAAACCAAGTACTCCATGCAATACATGTCCTCCATAATACCCACCACCAGCTTCACCCCACTCCCCCACCACCTCCAAAACCCTCAGTTTGTTTCTCAGAGTCCACAGTCTCTCATGATTTGTTTCTCCCAACTCACTTCTCCTCTCCATCTCCCAGTGTCTTCTGTGTTATTCCTTATGCTCCACAATTAAGTGAAACCATACGATAATTGACTCTCTCTGCTTGACTTATTTCACTCAGCATAATCTCTTCCAGTCCCATCCATGCTGATAAAAACGTTGGGTATTCATCCTTTCTGATGGAGGCATAATACTCTGTTGTTATGGACCATCTTCTTTATCCATTCGACTGTTGAAGGGCACCTTGGTTCTTTCCACAGTTTGGCAGCTGTGGCCATTGCTGCTATGAACATTGGGGGTACAGATGGCCCTTCTTTTTACTACATCTTTATCTTTGGGGTAAATACCCAGTAGTGTAATTGCAGGGTCATAGGGTAGCTCTAGTTTTAATTTTGACTTCTTAAGGAATCTCCACACTGTTTTCCAAAGTGGCTGCACCAACTTGCATTCCCACCAACAGTGTAAGAGACTTCCCCTTTCTCCACATCCTCTCCAACACTTGTTTCACACTGGTGAAAGGTGATATCTCAATGTGGTTTTGATTTGAATCTCCCTGATGGCTAATGATGATGGACATTTTTTCATGTGTCTATTAGCCATTTGTATGTCTTCTTTGGAGAAGTGTCTGTTCATGTCTTCTGCCCATTTTTTGATGTGATTATCTGTTTTGTGTGTGTGGAGTTTGAGGAGTTCTTTATAGAGCTTTGATATCAGCCCTTTGTCTATAGTGTCATTTATGAATATCTTCTCCCATTCTGTAGGTTTTCTCTTTGTTTTGCTGACTGCTTCCTTTGCTGTGCAGAAGCTTTTGATCTTGATGAAGAGCTGAAACAAACAGTCCTAAATACATAAAACTTTAAAAATATATTACAGAACAGGAATTCCTATCCCATTAAAGTCATTCTAGCTTGAGTAAGCATCAAATTGACATGAGACAGATTAACAGGAGAAAATAAAATTTAATTGATGTCCATATGAGAAGCCCACATAGACATGGAGATTCCAAAGACAGATGGGCAAATGAAGTATATATGTCATTCTGAACTAAAGAGAAGGGGTCTGGGATTTCAGAGGAAAGGAATACACTTCGCAGGACAATAAGAAAAACAGATGTTTGGTAATTAGATAATTGCCCTACTATAGAAATGGGTCACTAAGAAAAATTTATCTCTGTTAATAACTCTTTATCTGGGAAAGACCCCCAATTTAGATTCTTCTAAAGTGACTAAAGACAGGACAAAAGTTTCTCTTTAGCCTGCAGGGTCTCAAGTGACTTGAGCTCAAAATAATTCACATGCCAAAGTGGCACATTGGGGGGTGGGGGGGGTACTCCTAAACCCCTTCAAATATGAAATTGAGATATAGATATAGATATAATTTATATATCTATATATAGTTAAAAATATATATATAGTATTTATATAGCTACATATAGTTAAAAAACAAAATTCAGCTGAGTAGATTTAAAGATAAATTTGGCTTTATTCAATGATTTATGAATCAGGCAGCATCCCATCTAGCAAATAGAAAGGAGCTCCAAATAGCTGTACAAAAATGGAAGGCTTTTGTAGGCAGAAAGGGGTGGCCAAAGAAAGTTTCTAATAGAGTGGATTGTTTCAGGCAAGGTCACCTTCCTTTGAGGGAAGGGTAGGGGTTGGGTAGGGGATGTCTATTAGGCAGATGACTTCACTGGGCTGGTCAGGTAATTCCAGTTTATTTGGTTAAAGATCACATTCCTGGGAGAGGCTGAAATTACAATAAGGTTAGATCATAAGTCATGGTTTATTGATGTGGGGCTTAGCACACGTGATTCCATTTGGGGCCTATTGTCTTTCTTTTTTATTTAAACTTGCATTTACATATATATGTTATACAATATCACATACATGAAACCAGAGAAATCTCAGCTTGTCTTGATAATACATCAATTTTCTGCAGAATTTTATTGTCATTTATTACATATATCAATATCCCAGTGTCTTAAATAGGGAGAAAGCATGCCATCTGAGCATTCACTAAGTAGTTTTCTCTGAACCAGAAAAAAATTGTGGAGTGCTAATATAAAAGTATGTGCCCAGCAAGTATAGCTATTACTATGATCATTTTTTGAAATGTCACAGGAAAAAGCAACAAAAAACAATGATCATGTTGGGTTTGGGAAATTACTGGAATATATTTCAACTAAAAAAGTAATGTCTGGTCTCAAAACGAAGAGGGCTAGTTGGAAACATCCCATTATCATGGATCCGAAGACTTAATATTAAGATGTCAGTGCCTCCCAAAGACATGTACCAATCCAATGTAATCTTTATCAAAATTCCCAAGGTTCTTTCTTTCTGGACTAGAAAAAACCATCCTAAAGGTCATAGGAAATCTCAGTGGACTCTGAATAGCCAATGCAATCTTGGAAAAGAACAAAGTTGGAGGGACTTATTACTTTCTGATTGTAAAGCTTATTACCAGGATACAGTGGTTCAGACACTGTGGGACTGGCATAAAGACACGTCTACAGATGAATAGAGCATCCAGAAATAACCTCTGTCATAAATACGGTCAGATGATTTTTGAGAAGTGTCAAGACCACTCAAAGAGGAAAAGTCATCTTTTTGACAAATGGTGCTGGGAAAATAGATCTGCACACGCAGAAGAATCAAGTTAGGCCCTTAGCTTACACCACATACATAAATTAACTCAAAGTGGATGAAAGACCTAAATACAAAAATGAAAACAATAAAACTCTTAGAACGGAGCTTAGGAGAAGTCTGCATGACATTGGATTTGCCAGTGATTTCTTGGATTTGACACCAAAAACACAGCCAAAGGGAAAAAATGAGTAAGTTGGGTTTCAGCAGAACTAGAAAGTTTTTTTGCATCAAAGGACACCATTAATGGCCACTGGTTTCATTAATCAGGCCTATCTACTGAGGCCTCCAGGAAAACCCGGCTTTGAGGTTAGTGAACATGTTCACAGTCTGCCCCAGGAAAGTGACCCTCCACCACCTCACCATGTGTGCCTCTCTATCTGGTGCTCGTGTCTGTCCTTTATCACCTCCTTTAACAGACTGGTCAGCTGTGGGAGGCTGGGTGCCTGGTCAGTGAGGCGTCCCTCTTGGTTTCGGCTCAGGTTAGGATCTCAGGGTTCTGGGATCGAACTGTTGTCGGATTCCATTCTCTGCTTGGTGAGGAGTCAGCTGAGATTCTCTCTCTCTCTGCCTCTGCCCCTCCTGCTCCACTGTACACACTCTCAGATAAATAAATTAGTCTTTATGGAAAAAAGAACAAAAGGGACACCATTAAGGGATCGGAAATACAACCTCTGGAGAGGGAGAAATGTTTATACATCATCTATCTGACAAGGGACTAATATTCAGATTATATAATGGACTCTTATAACTCAAAACAAAACAAAAGTACCTTAGTTAAAATATGGACAAAGAACTTGAAAAGATTTTCTCCAAAGAAAGAAATGGCCACTAAAAACATGAAAAGACATTCAGCATCATTTTTAGAAAAATGGGACCCCAAACCACAGTGAGATACCATGCCACACCTAATAGGATGGGTAGTTTATACTAAAACCAAACAAAAAATAAGTATCATGAAAATGTGGAAAAATTGAAATACTTGTGCATTGCTGGCAGGAGTGTAAATTTGTGCAGCCACTGCGGAAGACAGCAGGGCAGTTTCTTAAAAACTTAAAGATATAAATACCATATGACTCATTGAGTCCACTTTTATAAGGATATACCCAAAATGGGAAAAACTGGGAACTTGAACAGATATTTGTACACCCATGTTCACAGCCACATTATATGTAATAGCCAGAAGGTGGAAATAGCCCAGATGTCTTTCCACAGATTAGGTAAACAAAATGTAGGTATACAAACAATGGAATATTATTCACTCTTAAAAAGGAATGCAATTTTGATATATGCTACAGCATGAATAAAATGTAAAAACGTCACACTAAGTGAAAAAAACCAGACACAAAATGAGAAATATTATCTGCCTTAAATTAAATGAAGTACTCAGCATTGGCAAATTCATGAGACAGAAAGAAGGGCAGTGGTGATCAGGTGCTGGACAGGGAAAGAGCGAAAGGAGAGTAAATGTAGGATATTTCATTGCTTTTGTTTAGGAAAAAGGAAAAGTTTCTGGAGATGGCTAGTGGTGATAGTTGCCCAAAAATGTGAATGTACTTAATTCCATTGAATTGTACACATACGCATGCTTAAAATGGTAAATTTTATGCATACTTTACCACAGGGGGAAAAAAAAAACACAAAACTACGAGGAAAAAAACAAAAGAGACATGTCTGAAACAACATTTCTGGTATTAACACAGCCAGTGCTGTGACCTCTCATCTTTGAGGGATGGCTCTTTGCTTTCTGTACCATCGTGGGGAAGATACAGGTTCTCAAAAAGGTTCTCCGGAAGTTGAGGGCAGAGCTCCATAGATGCAAGAAAATTCTGCATATAGAACAGACACTTGTATAAAGCTTCTTAACAAATTTACCACTGGGATTTGCCCAAGAATTCATTGCAGTTCAAAAAGAACTCTTGGGTAAGATTTTTCTGTTTGAGAAATGATTTTATAGGATATGAAGATTTGTAATCTGCAGAGTGTCGATATCTCAATAGAATCTTGTCTTAATAACCTAAGGAGGAATTTAAACACGAACTTTTTTAACTGTTTAAGGACAGAAACAATTTAACTAATAGAGATGATTTTCTTGATGAGACCACATTGTCATACCTTTATTTCATCATGGTGTCATCACAGTTTTTCCCCGACTTAGCACTTTTGTCTTTACAAGAATAACTCAACTGCTGCTGCGTCCCAACCTGTATTGTAATGGACAAAATGTGTTCAGAGGACTTGGAGACATTAGAGACCAATGGCATTCTCTACGGTTTCTCTGTTGTGGAAGTTTGAATCAATGGAATTTCCTAACACTCTTGTGTGAAATAGCCCAACGTAAATCTGCATAAATCCACACATAGAGTAGAAAGTATAGATAGGAGCTCTGCTCTGCTCTTAGAAGTTGGAATATTCTTTCATAAATAAGTTTGACCTTGAAAGGGAGACAATAAGAGATGGCAAACCATATATGGGGATTGCCATTTTCCCCGTTTATGTTTGGCTATCACAAATATGTCTGAGCTATAAAGAGATGAAAAACTTGAAAACAGATGGCCCATCTGTTTCTGTCTGTATGAATTGTGGAACATTTGAAAGAAGCGTCAATCATGTAAATTGAAATCTAAGAGCACTCTACCATTCTGTAACTTTTGTCCTTATAAGCCATTTGTGAATTGCTGCCACAGCTTTCCCATATTGAAGTGAATTGAGAGTGTTTGCTACTTTATTAGGATAATTTTCAGATCTAAGAGTGTTTATTTATCTTCAAGTAATACAAAGCAAACAGTGATCACTTTGATATGGCCATCAACCAGAATCCTTTGACCTTTTTCAAATGTCCATAATAAGTGCATAATCCCTAATGAAGCACAATTCTGAAAGAGTTATTAACTAAAGTGATTCTAAGGTTCATTTATAATTTTTGCAAACCAAGTATATCAGAATCAAAAGGGGGGGCTGGTGCCTGGGTGGTGCTGTTGGTTAAGTGTCAGACCCTTGGTTTCCACTTGGGTCTTGAGCTCATTGTCGTAAGATTGAGCCCCACACTAGGATACATTCTAGGTGCAGAGTCTGCTTGGGATTCTTTCTCTCCCTCTGCCCCATCTCTCTCTCTCTCTCTGAAATTAATCAATCAATCTTTAAAACAAAAATCACAAGCATGGTTTCTCAAAGTCCAAGATGCCAGACTTTACATTTTTTTCCCAACGATTTTATTTATTTATTTGTGTGTATGTGTGCGTGTATGTTTATGTGTGTGTGTGAGAGAGAGAAAAAGGGAGAGAGAGAGAGAGCAAGAGAACAAGCAGGGGGAACAGCAGGCAAAAGAAGAAGCAAGCTCCCTGCTGAGCAAGGAGTCTGATTCAGTCAGGACTTGATCCCAGAACCCACGGCCTGAGTCAAAGACAGAGGCTTAACAGACTGAGAGACCCAGGTGTCCCCAGACTTTACTTTTTAAAGCTGGTTAAGTAGGTTTGAGGTGAAGGTAAGCATCATCTGTGGTTTTAAAAAGATTTCTTAGAAATTTTCTTTTTCTTTCTTCAGTTAATATTTATTTACAATTAGAAAAAAAAATATTTATTTACATACAAGTAATACTTCAGCATTTCTGTTTTAGATAATTACTACTAAAATATGTGTTACTATTGTAACTATAGGTAGAATAAATGAGACAAAATAGATTTCGTTATTTCTTTTCTCTTTTTTTTTTAAATTTTTTATTTTTTATAAACATATATTTTTATCCCCAGGGGTACAGGTCTGTGAATCACCAGGCTTACACACTTCACAGCACTCACCAAAGCACATACCCTCCCCAATGTCCATAATCCCACCCCCTTCTCCCAAACCCCCTCTCCCCAGCAACCCTCAGTTTGTTTTGTGAGATTAAGAGTCACTTATGGTTTGTCTCCCTCCCAATCCCATCTTGTTTCATTTATTCTTCTCCTACCCACTTAAGCCCCCATGTTGCATCACCACTTCCTCATATCAGGGAGATCATATGATAGTTGTCTTTCTCTGCTTGACTTATTTCGCTAAGCATGGGGCTGTTCTTTCCTTGGTGTGAGTTTTGGGTAGTCTCTGTGACTCTGAGTCATTTTCAAATAATAAAAATCATCTGGTTACATACACACACATACACTTAAACCCAGAATATTCTTTTTTTCTCTTTGTTTAGAGAGAGCGAGAGAGAGAACAATGAGTATGAACGCGGGGGAGTCGGGAGGGGCAAAGTGAGAGGGAAAGAGAGATCTTAAACAGGGTCTATGCCCAGTGCACAGCCTGACGCGGGACTTAATCTCATGACCAGAGATCATGATCTGAGCTGAAATCAGAAGTTGGGAGTGTTTAACCGACTAAGCAACCCAGGTGCCCCCCTACACAGAATATTTTTATTAATATTTCCAGACAAATATAATATTGTAAATATCTCTGAGTCGGCTTTGGCCAAAGTTCAAGCTCCCCTTGCCACAACACAGGTTTAAAGACTGAATGGTTGTTGCGTATCAGAGAAGGTTGCTATCCACAGAATCCGGCATTCTAGATTTTTCAGGTATGGATCAGACAGCAGTTCATGGTGTCCTTTAAAGTCTAGGGGACACTTAACAAGCTTCTAAGTGGTCACTTTAGACCCTCTTCAATTTGACTGACATATAATTTAGAGATTAAAATGTAAAATTTTCAGCTTCAATAATGTAAAAGGAAAAGCATAACAAATAGATTTGGGGGCAGAATTAAGGAGCTGGTTGACTAGGGAAAACGACTTCATGTTAATGTCTGAGACTGGTGATATAAGAAACAGAGATTTAAAGATACAATTTAAATTGTACCTAATAGTACTGCCAATGAAAGGATAATAAAAACAATGAGAAGTCAGGAGAAAGCTGTTGATGAGTGATGTAAATGGAATGTGTTTTTATCTTTCAGGGTGGGGATTCATCAATGATATGTAGTATTGTTAAGCCAAAAGAACTATGTGTAAAAATAGGATTATAGATAGACAAGTTAACAACAGCATCCCCCCACCCACCTCCATTTTGGTAGGATTCACAGTCTATTTCTTTGCCTCTTTCTTTTTTTTTTTTTTTTTTTCTCCATTTGCTGATTTGTTTTGTTTCTTAAATTCCACATGTGAGTGAAATCACATAGTATTTGTTTTTCTCTGACTGAATTATTTTGCTTAGCATAATAGTCCCTAGATCTATCCATGTCATTGCAAATGTCAAGATATTTCTTTTTTATGGCTAATATTCCATATTCCATTCTTTATCCATTCATCAGTTAATGGACATTTGGGCTGTTTCTATGTTTTGGCTGTAGTAGATAATGCTGCCATAAACATTGGGTGCATGTATACTTTTGAATTGCATTTTTGTATGACTTTGGTAAATACCTAGTAGTATAGTTGCTGGATCATAGGGTAGTTTTATTTTTAGCTTTTTGAGAAACCTTCATACTGTTTTCCAGAGTGGCTATACTGGTTTGCATTCCCAGTGTAAGTGCAAGAAGGTTCCCCTTCCTTCATATCCTCACCAACACCTGATTCTTTGTGTTGCTGATTTTAGCTATTCTAACAGGTGTCAGGTAATATCTCTTTGCAGTTTTGATTTGCATTTCCCTGCTGACCCGTGTTCTTGAACATCTTTTCATGTGTCTATTGGCCATATGTATGCACTCTTTTGAAAAATGTCTATTCATGTCTTCTGCCCATTTTTTAATTGGATTATTCATTTTGGAATGTTGAGTTTTAGAAGTCTTTTTTAATTTTTTTAAGATTTTATTTATCCATTTATTTGACAGAGAGATAGAGGGCACAAGCAGGGGAGAAGCAGAGGGAGAGGAAGAAGCAGGTTCCCCACTGAGCAGGGAACCCAATTCTGGGCTTGATCAGGACACAGGATCATGACCTGAGCCAAAGGCTGACACTTAACTGACTGAGCCACCCAGACACCCCTGTAAATCTTTTCTGTATTTTAGAGATTAATCTTTTATCACATATGTCATTTGCAAATATCTTGTCCCATTCAGAAGTTTGCCTTTTAGGTATGCTGATTGTTTCTTTTGTTGTGCAGTAGCTTTTTATCTTGATGAAGTTCTTTTTTTTTTTTTTTAAGATTTATTTATTTATTTGACAGAGAGAGATCACAAGTAGGCAGAGAGGCAGGCAGAGAGAGAGGAGGAAGGAGGCTCCCCGCTGAGCAGAGAGCCGGACGCGGGACTCGATCCCAGGACTCTGAGATCATGACCCGAGCAGAAGGCAGCGGCTTAACCCACTGAGCCACCCAGGCACCCCTATCTTGATGAAGTTCTGATAGTTTATTTTTGCTTTTGTTTTCTTTGCCTTAGAAAATGTACCCAGTAAGAAATTGCTCTGGCTGATGTCATAGAAGTAACTGCCTATATTCTCTTCTAGGATTTTTATGATTTCAGATGTCACATTTAGGTCTTCAATCGAGTTTGAATTTATTTTTGTGTGTGGTGTAAGAAAGTGGTCCAGTTTCATTCTTTTGCATGTGTTTGTCCAGTTTTCTCAGCACCATTTGTTGAAGAGACTGTCTTTTTTCCACTGGATACTCTTTTCTGCTTTGTTGAAGATTAATTGATCATGTAGTTGTGGGTCTATTTCTGGGCTCTCTATTCTGTTCCATTGATCTATGTGTCTTTGTGCCAGTACCATACTGTCTTGATAATTACAGCTTTGTAATAGAGCTTGAAGTCTGAAATTGTAAAGCTTTAAGCTTTGCTTTTCTTTTATAATGTTGTTTTGGCTATTCAGGGTCTTTTCTGGCTCCATACAAGTATTAGGATTGTTTGTTCTCAACCTGTGAAAAAAAATGTTATTGGTATTTTGATAGGGATTACATTAAATGTATAGACTGCTTTGGGTAATATAGACATTTGAGCAATAGTTGTTCTTCCAGTTATGAACATGAAATGTCTTTCCATTTCTTTGTTTTATCTTCAGTTTTTTTCATCAGTGTTTTATGGTTTTCAGTATATAGATTTTTCACCTCTGGTTAGGTTTGTTCCTTGATATCTTACTGTTTTTGGTTAACAGTAGAAGTTTTGAATTGTTCTTCAACCACTTTCATTCTAGAATGTTTCTGAAGCTGGGGGAGAGTATGGCAGAAGTTTGTAGCCCTCCTCTAATACTAACTTTATTAGCATTAATAAAAACATTTTCAAAATAATAATATGACCTTAGTCTTCTATCCTTTCTAAGACAAGTTCATTGGAGTGTCCTCTCTAGAGACATTGGAAACTTCAGAATAAAAATTAGGCCAATGTTAACAATTTTTTTTCTACCAGTAATAATTACCAAAAAATAATGTTAGATTTTATTCATGCTAATGATATTTAATAAGGCAATAGTTAAGTTGTCAGAGACCATGCATTATGTTGAAATTTACTAACAGCGTTAAGCTTTGTTAAGCAGTACACTTTGGTAAAGCAGCAATGAGTCTCTGAATGGTTGGAAGTCGGTGCCAGAACTGTACCTTCCATGATGCAATTGATTCATAATCTCTGTTTGTAGTTGTATCCTGATCCTGTCACTAATTTGTATTCTTTTTTCATTTCCGTAAGTGTGAGTGATTCCCATTATTTTCAACTCCTTGCTCTCCTATTATCCAGCTCGTTTTACTCATGTTCACATTTTCATATAATTTGATATATTGTCATTTTTGCTCTTTGCTTATTTACAAACTTGTTTAGTTTAGACTGATATGCTAAATGCCTGAAACATGGTGCCTAGGGTGAATGGGGTTCCACAAAAGGAACTATGTTATGAATGAATGAATGAATTTAAAGAAAGGAAACATGTAAGAAGATTCTTCAAATAAGAAATGTTGCTCCATAACATTTAATCATAGCAGTAGGACTGGACTAAAAAAGGTTAAACTGTTCCCCAGTCAAGGGTGACAATCAGAAGAAGCCCTGTGCTACCTTGAGTGGTTGACTAGTTCCTGTATGCATGCTCAATCCATATCACATGGGTTAGATTTTATCTGAGTATACAGAATTTTTCTTGGACATGTATCTTTTTATACTTTAAGTTTTACAATGATATTATATAGTTATCCAATGTATTGTCTTACATACACTATGTTTATATTAACCCTTTATCAGATCAAGTGTTTTCTTTCTCATTGTCCCATGAAAGGAGGGTTTTTGTTAAAGCAGCTGATCTTTCTCTAACTTTCTTTAGTTAGGTTTAACAGTCCCTATCTCTGGGTTTATGGATCAGAGCCTATAACCCCATCAAAATAAAGCCTATTTGCTACTAATTACATCTGGTATACAGCGACATGAAATTTATTTTCCATGAGGATGCTATTGCCGAAGCTTCATTTAGTTTCTGGCTCTGAAGATTCTGGTAGTCTTCATCAGCCTCTTAGTATTACAGCATGTGCAGCTTTTAAAAGTGAATGCCTTGATGTTAAATTCAGTTTTATAAAGCATCAAGGTACATTTACTTTGCCCTGTATTAGAAACTGATGAGTATGCAAGATGAGGTTAATGCAATGGGTAAAATAAATCAATTCCATGTCTCGACTAATAGCCTTAATAGTTTAGCAAACCGCATAAAAGTTTGCTTTTTAAATGGACACTTAGGCTAATTTGACAGCATGCTTGCCATTAGGCAACAATTAGTGTCATTAGAGTGCCATTTTTTCCTTCTATCCCTAGTCAAATCTAAGAAAAACAAGAAGCAGGAAGAAAAGAGGACAAACTGTTTACTTCTAACATTCAATTGCAGTGCCTGTGAGTCAAGCTCATTATGCTTATGTAGCTGAAGCAACCAATAAATTTTCACAACCGGTACTCTGCACCTGTAACACTTTGCGTTTATTAGTTAAAATTATATGCCATAGACATGATTGCTCCGAGAGAAGGGAAAGCTGCATTTTGTATCATAGCATTAGTAACTTTCTTCCAATTTTTGAAACAAGATAGAAACTTTCTGTATAAATTGCATAAATATCAGGGTTGTAAAAATCTTCTAGCTTTACTATTGTCATAGAACATTAAATAGAGTCATTTCTGAAAATGTGAATCTCGACAGGCCAATACAGTGGAGTGCAGATATAAAACCTGATGTGATTACCATTCAACGAGGCTCGTCTTCCTCTTGTTCTTTCCTCTTTTTGCTCCCGTGACCCTCCCCCCGCCCCCTTTCCTTCCTTGTTGTTGCTGTGTTTCTTCCAGCTTTCTTCCACAGTGCAGCAATTCATGGTGCAGAGCCTGCGTTTGTCTTCAGTGAAAATAGATAATTGAAGCAACATTTTTCAGTGCTAGGTTGCATCATGCTTTTCTTATGTATGCCTCTACATCAAGGAAGCAGGAGAATAAAAAGTTTATGCTCCAAACATCTCATACTAATCAAATTAGTTTTTCTGAAATTTTCTTCTGTGATTTTATAGATCTAAACGGGACTGTTTTGTTCTTTCAAAATCAGAACAGATTTTAGGGATACAAAGACGAGTATTTTAAAGCTTTATTTCTTACCCATATCCTTAAAAAAATGACCAGATGAGTTGGGGTGTGAATCCTTTTCACTGCCTGTTTTTGTAAATAAAGTTTTATTGAAACACAGACCCATCTATTTCTTTAGCCATTGCTTGTGGCTCTTGTCGCACTCTAGTGGCAGAGTCGGGTGGTTGTAATGGTTACTGTTTGGCTTTAAAAGCCTATAATGTTGACTACCTAGCTCATAATAGCAGAAGTTTGCCAGTCACTGTAGTAGACCATACATTTGTCTTGATATTTTGGCTTTCTCCTCAAAGACTGAACTATCGTATATTGTTAGTCGGAAGGTTACTATCTCATAATATATGATAGTTCATTATTTACGCAATTTTTCCTTTATTAGCCATTCTTAGATATTTCTTTCCAGTGTGCCAGGTACTTATCCAGGTGATGAGAAAACTAAACTTGGTAAGATAGCCCTTGATGATAAAGAAGTGTATGGATATGAATTCTAATATAATATGCCAAACTCTAATAGAGATGTGACCGTTCTGTCACTCATACAGTTTGCAAGGTATACTATGAAAGTCAGACTTGTACCCTTCAATCTTCTGGCTCTTCAAAGTAATAATTCTCTGAAGAGTGAAGCAATAGACTTGAACTTTATCTCTGTTCTTTAAACCTTTTGAGATATGTAGAGAAAATGCATAGCTACTGGGACATACAGCTGTAAGTTAAGAATAGCGTTATTGGCTTTATTAGAATAATTATTCTCATTTTTGTCTTTGCATTCTCTACCTATATTTTTTCACACCTATTTTTAGAATTAAACTCAAGATAAATGCTTCTCTTGTTTAAAAAACTTACCCTTTTAATCTGCTTTTTTTAAAGATTTCAGTAAAAATATAAAAAAAAGATTTCATTCATTCATTCATGCATTCTTTGAGAACGAGAGTACATGTGCACTTGCATGAATAGGGGAGGGACAGAAGGAGACTCTCCAGCAAAGTCCATGCTGAGTGTGGAGCCCAATATGAGGCTTGATCTCACAATCTCGAGATCATGACCAGAGCCAAAATCAAGATCAAGAGTTCCAGGCTTAACCAGCTGAGCCGCTAGGGAGGACTTATTCTGCTCTAAACAGAATTCTGTTGTACTAGAATTTATTTTTAATTTATTTTTAATTTATTTTTTTAGCATGAGCTTTGACTCTGTGAGGACCCACTGGGCATTAATTAAAGTAAAGGGATACTCTAGGGCCTGGAGAGTGATTAAATAAAAGTCTTTTCACTCTCTCATGGTTTTTTTGTTTAATTAATTAATTAATTTATTTATTTATATTTATTTTGTTTTTTTTACCTTTTTCCTAGTTCACCAGGGCTGTGGATTCAGAGCTGTACGTTTTTCTAACAGAGGTCAAATTTGGTGAACAGATGGAAGTACAGGATGAGGAATCAGTGTTTCCTTATCCTCCTGCCCCTCGACTCACGTCCTCATCCAGTATTTATTGAGAAGCTCTTCTATGTCTAGGACTGTGCTGAGTGACAACACCAAGCCTGGAGCTTCAGTAAACAAAGAGTTTGAATTGTGTGTCTTTGCTCCATTTTTCAGTCATTCTACACCATAAATGTGCTCTCATCTGCCTGTACAGCCTCTTTTCTCCCCAACTTTTTTAAAAATGCTTTTTTAAAAAAACTATTTCTACCTTCTCCAGGCAGTGCTAATTGTTCCAATCTCTGCATTAAAGTAGCACATTATTCATCTCTTGGTAGCAATATCTAACTTACTTTATTGTGAAATATATATTCACTTGTCAGACTCCTTTCCTAGATTGTTGGCTTTTTGAGTCAAGGAAGCTGCACCTCACTCTTTGTTTTTCAACCCTTTCCCTTCCCACCCCACTATACTCCAACATAGTGCCTGTCTGGCATAGCATCGGCACTTAGGAAATACTAATGGAAGAGTATGATTGAGAAAAACATCTGCTGTTCATTATCAGTTTTTCATAAATACACATTCAACCCGAAAATACAGCATCCTTCTGAAAAATAAGATACTAATCCAAGAGTATGCTTTTAGTTCAAATTTAATCATCTTTGGAATTTATTGTAATTTTAAAAATATTTGGTTAAGATTGATAATGTTAATAATATTTGATGCTGAGTCTTCTGTTATTCACTTCACTACTAATATACCTATCTTAAACCAAAAAGGGAAGATATGTTGGAGATAGGAGATTATTTCAGTAAATATAGTGTTATGAGTGATAGACTTATAGATTGATTTCTGTAAACTGCTAGGATAACCAGACCTTATTATGGAATATAAGATGGTCTTACTAGACTTACTTAATAACTTCTAAAAGGTAAATATTCATACCTTCCAAAGACAATGCCTGACATATAAATATCCTCTACAAGAGATTAATGCAAATTATTGATTGAATATTGAAATAGTTATCAGTATTTGAAGGTTTTTCTCCTGAAGAACATTCTGCCATTCTGTACTCCCAGAGTACTTGTTTCTCAGATGGTGTCAGTTTCAAGTATTCACTGAAATAGTGTGGCGGGTTTTTCTATACATATTGTAATCCATCATGTCTTTTAGCAAAGTAAAGTTATCTTCTCTAGGGAGGGGCCTTGGACCCTTGTGAATAAAGTTTAGTACATGATAGATGACACCACACAGGCTTGCTTCAGAGCTTGCAAGACATGGAATAGTAGCAATTAAAAACCACAAGAAATATGTTCGGGGAAAACAGGTCATTCCTGATATATTTACTTGTGTATCTTTTTTTTTTTTTTAAATCTGGAGGGTGATGTGTTATGATCAAAAACCAGCATTCATCTGTAAGACCTGCAAACCTTTTTAATTGTGCTATTAATTTCCTAGCAGACAATGTTTTCTACTAAAGCACTCTGAAATGGCTTTTTTTTTTCTTTTTTAAGGAAGTAGTTATTGACTCAAAGCTACAAAATGTAGATGTACTATTAACAGGAGACTTCAAAGGAAATAATTTGCGCAGCCTTTCATGCTATAGTGACCTACTCTCTTGATCTTGGGAGAAAATGCACATTTTATTGACTATTCATGATGCCATGATAAAGCTCAATGTTACTTCTAGGATCTGACTTGTGTTTGTAATTGACTTAATGATCATCGGCTTCCTTTTTCATCTAGCATTTGCTTATTTGAGGGAAAGGAATGTGAAGATAGTGCATATATGACTTTACACAATACATAGTCTTTATATCAAACAAGCAAGACTCACAAAATGTCATCAAGATATGGACACAATTATTTCACTCCTCATTGCCCCTTCTCTGGTTCGTTTAAGAAAATACTGTCAAGTATATGACTTTTCTGGAATTTCTTAGAAATTATAAAGCCCTGAATTTACTTTAAATCACAACTGTGGGACTATTCTGAGTTCAAATGTCTAATTTCTAACAATAATTCAAAGACAAAGGATTAACATCACATAGTCTTCCCTCCCATCCAGGGCTTCCTGCAGTGGGAGTGGGTACATGGTTCTTTCTTCCTGTTCTTTGTCCCCACTGGCTAACTGCCATGATAGACCCTTCCCAGTATGCATTGCAGGGGCTGAAGGGAAAGAGTTCAGGCTTTTTCTTCATTGAACTCCCTGGGCCTGTAAAAAATATTACAAATACTAAACAAATGTATAATAATACATATTACATAATACATATGTCCTATATGAATAAAGTAAGATATTCAAGCTGATTCTTTCTCTCATATGTGCTATTATGGACTTCTTGGAGGCCCCCTGCAGGGCCTTCCAGTTGCAACTCCCAGAGCTGGGCTGGGTCTCCTCATGGACCAGCCACCCTTCAGTAGCCTATAGTTTTGGCTGCTCCATGAAAACCAGGCTCTGCTGTGACATCCTCTTGCATTTTTTATATTTCCCCTTTTGGGGGAGGACTTAAAAAGTTTGGAGTTTGGGCTTCTTTCCTCTGGGTTCACACTGGACCACAGGAAACACACAGGCATCCACCTACCATCTTTTTCTTAAGAGAAAGCTTATTCCCAAGCACAACACAATCTGATGCCAGATTGGTGGGTCCTCCAAACTCTAAGTGGAGTATCCCGAAGTCTTCATGTGTTCTTTAAAGTGTCTCTCTTTTTTTTTTTTTTTTTTTTAACATTTTTTTTTTCTTTTGTCAGAGAGAGTGAGCACAGGCAGACAGAGTGGCAGGCAGAAGCAGAAGCAGGCTTCCTGTTGAGCAAGGAGCCCGACACGGGACTCGATCCCAGGATGCTGGGATCATGACCTGAGCTGAAAGCAGCCACTTAACCAACTGAGCCACCCAGGCGTCCCCTTTAAAGTCTCTCTTGATAGGCTTTAGGTAAAAGAAGTAACACGCTCACCTGCCTTCAGGGAAAGGATGGGATTTATGGCTCCCCACTCTAGTAGCCTGTCTCATAAATCTCTCCCCACCCTCTTTCTAGACCTGTGGTTCTCAACCTTGGGGGTTACACCAGAGTTTAACACCACTGTTCAATCCCTTACCTTTCTGGCTGTCATCTGGGTCAACAGAAGTCACATTATTGGAAGCTTGTTAGAGATGGAGTCGCTCTGGTCCCATAGGAGACCCACTGAATCAAATTCCACACTTAACAAGATCCTCAAATGAGGTGTGTCCAAATTAACATTTGGGAAGCATGTGCTCTTCTAAACTAGTGGTGTTCCAACTTTAGTGGGCATCGTCATCATCTAGAGAGCTTGTTAAAACACAAAAGTCTAGGCCCCAGCTCCAGACTTTCTGATTCAGCAGTTCTGAGATGAAGTCTGAGAATTTGCACTTCTAACCATTCTGTGGCGATGCTTATGATGCTAGTCCAGGAATCCCACTTGAGAATCAAGTGCTACACCTACGCTGTCTGATACTCCAGCCATAGTCACATGGTGTTCTCAAACACTTGAACTGTGCCCTGCACTGAGATGTGCTGTGTAACTATAGAATACACACCAGATTCCAAAGACATAGTATAAAAAAACACAGCATATCACATTTACAATGTTTATGTTCACTGTATATTGAAATACTAGTATCTTACTATAATAGAGTTAAGATATATTAAGATTACTTTCACTTTTTTGTTTTTACTATTTTTATTTTTATTTATTTATTAAAAGATTTTTATTTATTTGACAGAGAGAGATCACAGGTAGGCAGAGAGGCAGGCAGTCAGAGAGAGGGGGAAGAAGGCTCCCTGCTGAGCAGAGAGCCCCATGTGGTCCTCGATCCCAGGATCCTGAGATCATGATCTGAGCCCAAGGCAAAAGCTTAACCCACTCAGCCACCCAGGTGCCCTATTTTTTCTATTTTTAATGTGACTACTAGCAAATTTAAAATTATATATATGGCTCATACTATGTTTTTATCGGCCAGCATGTTTTTTTTTTTTCTTAAGATTTGTTTTTTTGTTTCAGAGAGAGTGGGGGACAGGGAGGGGCAGAGGGTGAGGGAGAGAATCTCAAGCAGACTCCCTGGTGAGTGCAGAGCTCAATGTGGGGCTTGATCTCACAACCCTGAGATCATGACTTGAGTTGAAATCAGGAGGCAGATCCTTAACCAAGACATCCACCAGGGATGGCAAGCCATCACTCTTTTTATTTTAATCTCCATCTGGCTCAGAGAGTTCTGAGGGGCTTCTCAAGCTGATTCTTGGTCACCTACCTTGCAAATTTATTCTTCGGTCATGCATCTTATTTTGGTGTGCCGAATCTCACAAATCTTGGCACCTCAGGGAAAACTGCAATTTTATTGTTCTGGGTTACACATACACTGGCTTGTTTGATCACAAAAGTACTGTGAAGTGGGTATTATTATCTATATTTTCCAAATGAGAAACATAAAGAGAAATAGCTTACCCAAATGCTGTAACTAGCAAGCTAAATGCAGGGACAACTTTGTCTGACTTTCAAGTCCACGCTTTTCCACCTCACTATGTAGCCTCCCCTCTAGCACGATGATGTGCAGAATTTGTTCTTACTGATTATTTGGAAACTGTCTGCTCGAATTTTTTAGATTTTATTTATTTGGCAGACCAAGATCACAAGCAGGCAGAGAGGCAGGCAGAGAGAGAGGAAGGGAAGCAGGCTCCCTGCGGAGCAGAGAGCCCAACGTGGGGCTCGATCCCAGGATCCTGGGATCATGACCTGAGTCAAAGGCAGAGGCTTTAATCCACTGAGCCACCCAGGTGCCCCTTATTTATTTATCTATTTATTTATTTATTTATTTATTTATTAACAAAGCAGTCATTTCTTCTTAATGGAGAAGTCTAATACTTCATGCTGCAAATATTAGTATTTTTAAATGCATTGTAATACTATGATTGTCCTTTCCTGATATGCCAACTCAGTTGTGTTCTCAGACCTGGGATATAATTGGCTATGTTTTATCATTATTATTTTTATGGTTAATATTTAATAGAGACACATTCATTCTTCCTATCGGGACTCTAACTTTGGCTCCTTCTTCTATATTTGTACCAGACTTCTGAGTCACTGTTTTCCCCTCTGACTTCCTTAGTGGCCAAAATGCACGTAGAGGTACAAAGCAATAGATAATGTCAATGGAAAGAAAAAAATCCTTGACTATTACATTCCAAATCATCTCTCTGGAGCTAAATGACTCAAGCTTTCTGTGATGCTTCCCATATACAAGTAGGCAGTATTTTCCTCTTCTAAATTCCTATGAACCTATAAGAAATGCTTCTAAATATATCACTTGAACTTTATTGTAATTATCCATTTCCTGTCCATCTCTCTGGTTAGAAGGTGAACCTTTGAGGACAGGGAATATATGTATATTCTCAGGATTATTTAAGCATGCATAAATGGTCTGCTTTGAACTTAACCCTAATGTTGAAATGGTCTTAAATTTATCAGAGGCACTCTTTGCCTTCATTCAGTTTTCATTTGACTGTCAAGATGAGAACTTTAAGTTTATAATATTTTATGTTTACTTATATGTATTTATTTACATTTATTATTATTACTTATGTTTATATTTTACCGTTCTTTGAGATGTCTGAATATCTCTATAAGTCCTATAGTCTGCAGTAGTTTTTTACTGGTATATGGATTAGTGGACTAACGTGTTTCCAAAAAATATTGGAAATTGGATATTTTTGTGTCACTATGCAAGGTCATTCAATATTTTTACTTGTTTAACCAGCAAAAATAAAAGGAGGGGCACCCAATAGTTCTGTCATTTTATGAAGGATTATTTTTCAAATAAAGTGTAGAAAGGATGTCATCTCAGAATAAACACCAACTTTTCAATTTTGCAATAGAAATTTATTTTTTATTTAAAAATTCAAGATACCCCCTCACCATACGTTTTCTCCCCATGGACTCTCCTTGGCAGCAGTCTGTGGCCTAGAGGAGAGAATTGCTTGCCTTAGATGCCAGGCCACAGCAAAGAGGACATGAAGGGCAGAGAGGTGACCTGATGACTCCCCATTGCTCACGGGGCTTTCAGCATATAACACATAGCAGAAACTCCTTCATGGTTAGTTCATAGCAGAAACTCCTTTGGTTTAGGAAAATTACTGATACAGAAAAGGCAGAAGCACAGAATTCAAACTAAAAAGTTAGAACCTCCTTTAATGGAAAGATATGAATTGACATGCCTTCCCCATGGGGCAAGAATCAGAAGAGCTATAGGATTTTTATGGGCGTGGGGACCACATAGCTTCTGGCAGTAAAAAAATATTCTGAGCTCCATGGGTGATCTATTGATTCTTCCTCATTGACAAACTGATTGCCTACTTGCCAAGATTAAGAGAGTGGAAGAAGAAGTAAATTCAGATGTAAACCATATCATTATGGGAGCTTACACTTTCTTCTAATAGGAGCCAATAAACCTACATATTCCTTCAAAATAATGCATCCTGTGCCTCAAATATTCACACGTAACTGGTAATATAATTTCCAATAATTTATTTCTTTGGCTGAGTCCTCCATTTATAAAATGTGGCAGGGCATATGCAAGTTCTGGCAAACATAAAGGCTCTGATAGTCATAAAATACATTAATGCAATATTCAAAGCGACAGAGCCAAGACAGACTGCCTAATTGCTTAAATTCCTTCTGCCTTTACTAGTCCTACTGCAACAGTAATTACTTTCTAACACCCTCAGTCAATTTATTCCTTCTCATACCTCCAAACCTCTTTAGAGCAAAATGGAGCTAGTCACTACTGATGATTTGTGCTTCCCCTTCTTTTTAGTAATTCTGAACCTTCCTTCCTGCCCACCAAAACAAGTAATTGTTGGTTTATTTTCTTGCTTTTGCTGTGTGTAGCTTTTCATCCAAGGAAGTTAAATGGAACACCTTCCCAAAGTGCTGAATGCTCACTGCATACACGAATGCTGGGCATTTCCTTCCACCTAATATGCTGGAGAACCATGTATCCAATAAGAGAAGATTCCAGGGATCTTAATACATAAACAGAGTCCGTCTTTCACCTTGCTTTGTTCTGTAGCTTGCTTTCTTCCCTATTGTTATCTTCCATATCAGTTTCTGTTTTGGCTGCCCCCTGCCCCTAGATTCCCTTTAACTTGCTGTACATCCTCTAGTATTCATTTCTGACTCACCATAGATACCAATCTGGTTTTGGCCTCATCACAATCAGTATCTGGATCTTTAATGATCTCTCATTTCTTCTACCCCCAACCTTATTCTGGATCTTGGGGAATTCCATCAGGCCCATTTCCTCCCCCCAAAGAAAAGTGGACCCAGAGCAGAACAGAATTGGACAAAGTGGAATACTTACTGAATAGTTAGACCTAAAAAAGAAATAGGGCACCTGGGGGGTTCCTTCGGTTCAGCTTCTGACTCTTGGTTTTGTCTCAGGTCATAATACTGCAATCGTGGATTGAGCCCCTTGTTGGGCTCTGAGCTCAGGGTGGAGTCTGCTTCAGATTTTCCCTCCTGCTCACTTTCTCTCTCTGTCTTTCTCAAATGAATAAAATCTTTAAAAAAAAATTGTCTCATTTCCAAGTAAATCAATTTTTGAAATTATAGTGATAATACCTTAACTTGAAGAAACTTAAGTCATTCCTTTCTTTGGGTCTATTATTCAAAATCTTTTTTCAAAAAGCTCTAGGTAATATAATCCTCGCCCCCATCCCATGCTTTTCCTCTAAGGTGGTTACTTACATGACTTCAGCTGCTTGACTGTTAAACTTGTATGACATTTTCTTCCTTACCGGTACATTTTATAATTCCTCCCAAGTATCCTTCAGCTCTGGCTCCCTTCATAGAGCAATCAAAGCACACCCTGATGACAACAGCCACTATTTTAGAGTGAACATGCTAAAAGCCTGATTCGTGTAGAATTTATATTACATTGTTCTTAGAATGTTCAAGTGTACAATTTTCAAATGTAATTTCCTGAACTGGACTCCAAGCACATAAATAAAACAACTATGTCCATATGTCTTTCTGTTGCTTAAAAAAACCCTAACATTTCTGGATGCCCCCTGATAGGAATATAGTAAACATCAACAGTCTAGCTTTGTAAAGAATCATTAGTCTCCCTTTTCATGCTTAAATTTCATTATGAGAACACATTTTTTATTGCTTTGTCAAACAAAATTTGTTTGTAGCCTAAAGAGTAAGGACATACCAAAAACCTTATCATTCATAAAAAAGGAACAGAAAAGATCACTGTATCATGAGAGGATGGATTCTAATGACAAACAAATGAGATGAGGAATGAAAATAAAATAGCACCAGGGATAGATCAAAGCTTTGTTTGTTCCTTTGAAAATGTGGAGACTTGGTTCAGAGTCATTGTCTGAATTGTTTGTCAACAAGAGAGAGATTTGCTACTCTCTTTTGCATATAATGATACTTGATATGGGAGCACACAGTTTAAACACCATTGTCAAATAGGCAAAGAGCATTCTGCATTCAAGGATGTGTATACAGCATAAATACTTAATTATAACAATAGCTACTGCTGAGCTTTATTAGAATAACAAAAGAAGCAGAGATCAGAAAAAGGGAGTAGGAAGTCCACAGCTAATCTGCTAAAAGGAATTACGTCAATTACAAGGAATTATTTTAATACTACTTTCAGTATTCTTGATAAACAACAACAAGATGATGTGGAGCTTTAGAATTTGATTGACTATTGATGAAATCTCCTTGAAAATATTATTTTTGCAACTGTAGAAAATAGGAATGGCATGAGATAAAGGAGGTATTTCTGTAGGAAGAAGGAAAATTGATATGGGTATGACTAAAGGAAACCTGGGGAGGAGAGAGAAGAAATCTTTTAACATTCGTTCATACAACAAGAATTAAGACTGCTCTCTCTGTATATACATGTGAGCTGAGCTCCCATTAAGTTATTGGTTTCCAACTTTAGGTGTATCTTAAAATATCCTGGGAGACTTTTACAAAATACTAATGTGTAGGTCTTGCCTTCAGAGATTCTGAGTCAGTTTTAAGTTCCCTAGGTTGTACTGTATCTCTAGGGTAGCCAATCATTGCACCCAGTAATTT
This sequence comes from Mustela nigripes, assembly GCF_022355385.1. Taxonomy (NCBI): domain Eukaryota; kingdom Metazoa; phylum Chordata; class Mammalia; order Carnivora; family Mustelidae; genus Mustela; species Mustela nigripes. Next base: position 74,260,720 of record NC_081560.1, on the reverse strand, counting down.
CAAAGGAAACATGACTTTGACCATATCAAGAGTGAGTCAACCTCCACCTGAATTGCCCGTAAATAAGAGCACTAAACATTGGAGTCATTATGGCCTTTTTACATCAGTGTCCCTCCATTAGGGACACAGAAAACTGTGAAAATTCTCCCAAAACTAAACTCTCAGGTAATAGTCTGAGCTGTAGCTCCTGTTGTTTCACTCAAGAGCCACAGTATATGCAGGCTTAGAAAGGCTATGAAAGAAAGACGATCAAGAATACGGTTTGACCTCTAACCTGATGTTTTTAGAACATGGACATAACTGTAGTCAGATGTCTCTAGTGGTCATTTGATGAGTGATACCTAGTGATATCTAAAAATAATCTATATTTTGCTCTTTTGTGGGGAGAAATCAAAGAAGAGCTAACAACCATTGGAGAAAAACTGTAATAGTTTAATAAAGTAGCAGCATGGATATTTCCAGCATGGATATTTTCAGAATGGAGGCCTGATAAAGGAATCTCTGGAAAACCTAAAACTGGTCACTTCAACCTTCATTCTTCCTCATTCTTCCCTCTCCCTGATCTTGGGATGATAATATAAGAAATTTTATAATTACTTCTATCTCTCTCTATATATATATCTCTCTTCTATTTATAATATTTATTATGAATTAATAGCAAATTTGGAAAATTCAGAGAAATGGAAAGAATATAAATCATCTGTAATGGTTCCAGCCAGTTATAATTGATATTATTTGGTTGTTCACCTTTCTAGTATTTAAAAAGAATATTAGTATGGTATTTTTGTATATAGATATATAAGATATTCTTTTCATTTAACAAATATGTAGCCAATAATTTCAATGTTACCAAGTCTTGATATTTATTAGAATATCTCTTGTAGAAGTATGAGCTCCTTGAATACATCATGGGAACCATAAGATTTCATTCAATAATTATTGTGAATTATTTTCATATAGTTTTTAAAAAAGTATGCTATGTTCCTTTCCAAATTTTGTTTGGAAGCAAATTATGATGATTTTATATGTGTTCATAAAAGTATCTCTTCCTTAAGACACTTGATTTCTGTTCTGTCAGAAAATCATCATAGTAAATGTACAGATTTACCATGTGAATGGATCCCCTTGGATATGGTCTCCTTGTGCAGTATACAACCATTGTTACTGAAGTCAATGATCTTCTGGGAGCTTCCTTGAGCTGACTCAATGGATGATGTCGATGCTCCCATAGGCATGACTCTATGACCTTTGGTGGGAAATCCATCCCACAGCCTCGGTGCTGGGGTACCTGGCTCTGCCCTGGCAGTCTATCTGGTAGGTGCCTAAGCCACAATCTTCAGCCAACCTCTCCGAGGATCTAGGATCCCATTCTACCATGTGGGAATCAAGAATGGGTCAAGAGTGCTAAATATCAGGGCTTTTTGCTTTAACATTTTACACTTACAAGTTCACATATGATTTGGCCACAACCCATGAGGGTCTATCATCTAATAGCATGAAATAAAGAGCTAGGCATAAAGAATCCTTGAAGTGAGGTCTCTAAAATGAGAAAGAAATGAGAATCCTAATGTTTATCTCCCACTTCTGCTTCATTCTCCCATAATCCTCAGGGATCATAAAACCGTGGCTATTCTCTTACTTTCTCTATTTAGGCTCCTCCTTCTTTCTGATTCCAATTTTAGGAACAGACTCTATGTGGAAAAGTTCAACATAAGACCTAGCCATTGGGGCACCTGGGTGGCTCAGTCAGTTGGATTGCTGCCTTCGGCTCAGGTCATGATCCCAAAGTGGGATCGAGTCCCGCATCAGGCTCCCTTCTTGGTGGAGAGCCTGCTTTTCCCTCTCCCTTTGCCTGCCACTCTGCCTACTTGCACTCTCTATCTTTCTGTCAGATAAATAAATAAAATCTTAATAATAATAAAAAAAATGCCTAGCCATTGATGTGTTAAATGATACTAAAGAATCATAGTAAATCCTCAATTCCTTTCCTTCTTCCAAAAACTTGGTTTTACATATATTACTTTACAACAGTATTTTTCATATCAGTGGCTAAATAATAACTTTTTTCCCTCACTTTACAATGCTCTGTTAACTGTCCTAATCAGAGGTCACCTCCCTCCTACCAGTTTTTCTTTTTACTTTTCTTTCTTTTCTCTTCTCTTCTCTCTCTTTTTTTTTTTAAGATTTTATTTATTGGAGTGCTTCGGTGGTGCAGTCAATTAAGCCTGCAACTCTTGGTTTCATCTCAGGTAATGATCTTAGAGTTGTGGGATCCAGCTCTGCGTGGGGCTTTGAGCTTAGCACAGAGTCTGCTTGAGATTCTCTCTCACTCTCCCACCACATCCCCCCATGCTCATTCTTTCTCTCAAATAAATAAAGTCTTTTGGGGGCACCTGGGTGGCTCAGTGGGTTGAGCCTCTGTCTTCCGCTCAGGTCTTGGTCCCAGGGTCCTGGAATCGAGCCCCGTGTCAGGCTCTCTGCTGGGCAGGGAGCCTGCTTCCCCCTCTCTCTCTGCCTGCCTCTCTGCCTGCTTATGATCTCTGTCTGTTAAATAAATAAATTTAAAAAAAATAAAGTCTTTTATATTAAACTAGAGGGGCAGAGGGAAAGGACAAGCAGATTCCCTGCTGAGCAGGGAGCTCGATGTTGGACTCTATCCCAGGATCTTAGATTGTGACCTGAGCCCAAGTTGGACACTTAACCAACTGAGCTACATGGTGACCCACCTACCAGTCTTTCCTTACCTTTTAGATGGAGGAGAGAATCACGTGTTTGTTTAAGGTCCCATCCTGGTTTAAATAATTTAAATGTCTGTATTACCTTCCTATGGTGTCTTAACAGGTTAACACAAGTTTAGTGACATAAAGCAACATCTAATTATCTCTTAAGTTTGTACATGAGAAATCAGGGTGAGCTCTCCTGGGTACTCTGCTCAGGGTCTCACAAAGTGTCATCCTGGCTGGACTCTTACCGAAAGGCTCAGGGAGAGAATCTGCTTCTAGGCTCATTTAAATTGCTCATTAAGTTGTTGATAGCATTCAGTTCTTTGTGGTTGCTACCTGCTGTCTAGGAGCTGCTCTCAGACCTCTAGCTTATGGTCCTACCTGTCTCAGCAGTGGGTAAGTTTCTGACTCCCTCTTCTGCCACCACTAGGAGAGGAACTCTCTTTTTTGAGATGGCATATGTGGTTATTTCAGGCACAACTGTGTAATCTTCTTTTTCACTAACTCAAAGTCAATTGATTAGTACATTGTTTTATTTTTTTTTAAAGATTTTATTTATTTATTTGACAGACAGAGATCACAAGTAGGCAGAGAGGCAGGCAGAGAGAGAGGAAGGAAAGCAGGCTCCCTGCTGAGCAGAGAGCCCGATGTGGGACTCGATCTCAGGACTCCAGGATCATGACTTGAGCTGAAGGCAGAGGCTTTAACCCACTGAGCCACCCAGGCGCCCCAAGTACATTGTTTTTAAAAGGTTTATTTATTTATTTGAGAGAGAAAGCTTGAGAGAACATGAGCACGGTGCGGGGAGGGGCAGGGGCAGAGGGAAAGAGAGAATCTCAGACTCCCACTTACCACAGAGCCCTGCACAGCGCTCAGTCTTACAACTGTGAGATCATGACGCTGAGATCATGACCTGAGTCGAAATCAAGATCTGACCGCTTAACCAAGGAGCCACCCAGGTGCTCCAACAATTCTTATTTTTAATCAGAAAACCAACCACTGGGGCTTGTATAACTGTTTTGTTTATAATAAGACATAGAGTACTTCTCAGAGTTCATAGAAATTTGTGAAGGGATTATTCTAGTCATAAAATAATAACTTCTTAAACTTCTAGAGTGAAAATGAAGATAATTTTCTTTGTTGTATTTAATTGTTGGTATTGTTATAAAGGACCCATGATTTTCCTAAAAAGAAATAGCACAGCATAAGGAATGCCTGAATTACTTACAAAATGCTAGTTTATAAATATTTAGGGTTTTGGTGTTCTTTACACATGGTTTTTGCATTATGAAATCTGACATTTAATTCCAATGCTTTCAAAACACAGAAAACATTGCTTTTAGTTTTTCTAAATGTTTTTATTACCACGAGGAAGAAGGTATGACATAACTACACTAGCTTCTTTGTGTAAATTTGATTATTCCTTAGTCTACAGATCGTTTGAATCAGCTTTCCCTCCTAAGAATGTTGAAGTGAAGAAAATTTTGAGCCAGATTGCTAACCTTACCAAATCCTTAAAGATCAGATTAGTGTTTGGGAAAGTCAGGATGAAGCTAGGCTGACCTTTGACAACAACAGAGTAAAAAAGTTAAGAAGAAGAAAAGAACAGTTGATTAAATTCAGAACTAGTAAAATGAAATATTACCTTTGTATTAGCTACTTGGCCTGCATAATTCAATGAGCAAGAAAAAGGTCAGTGATCCAAAAAGAGTTATTCCTTCCTGCACTAAAGATAATGTGGAATTGCTGTCACCTCCCAACTATTCACACAAAGCTTACCATCCAGCTTCCCCAAAAAGTGCTAATAAAGCAACCAGAACAAGCATCTGCTCCTTTCAAACATATGGAAATTCACGTACATGCTGGAACATCTCTGTAATGTATAAATAGAAATATAAGGTCTTATGGAAGGTTTTGAGAAAAGCAATGGCATTATAAGAGCAAAGCTCTTTTTTATTCATTTAAAAAATTCATTTACTTATCTTATTCTTATTATGAAATGAATTAGGATTTATTCTGAGCAATGAAGATAAAAAAATTTGTAAGGAAACAGTGATCTGGCTCTCTTTTAAAAGCTTTCACTGTCAATATAATATTAGATGTGTTTATTCTAGGCTTTTTTCTCTCAGCAGATTTTTCAGTTTTGATTATATAATATATGTATAAGCTGATTTATTCACTTAATATTATAACAAGCATTTTTCTATGCTATTATGGTTTCTTCATAAAATCAGTTGTGCCTCATTGATTCATCTTACATGAAATTCATCATAAATAATATTATCTCACACTTAATTTTTGCTATGCTTGAGTTAATGTCTTTAAATCTGAGTGATTTAATTCTTTCATCAGATGCTAACTCTTCCTGATTAATTTATTTTATTTAACTGTCTTCTGCCAAATGAACTCAATTCAAGAAAAATTTGAAATATAATATGACACAGGGTATTTATATAAAATGAAATGGCAGTACTATTATAATTTTTCCCTATTTTCATAGCAGCTCTTTCATATTCACTAAATGTGCAAAGATGATGGTTATGCATTTATTTTATGACTTTTGACACATGAAAACATGCAAGTGAAATTGTTTTTTAAACGATTTCATGACATTTACAATCATTTTGATTCTAAATACTTAATTCCAAAAATGGACCAATTTTTAAGAAAATTTAGGATAGCAATTTTGCTAACATTTTCAAAACCTTAGAAAATTATGAAGTGGCTAAAAGCTCACAGACCTTCTGTCTTCCTATCCAAAGTTACTGTTTCTACATACTTAATTTAGTGATGGTACAGAATACTTCAAAGCAGAATTTGAATGTAAACCCATCATACACTAGAGCAGAGAAAAAAAATTAAAAAGCAGGTATGTTACTGTTACATGATGACCTGCACTGCAAGAGCATGTCTCCAAAGATACTATGTAGCAGGATTTCCAAAATCTTTTAAAATAATTTAAGTCATCAGAGAGGGAGAAAAACCATGAGAGACTCTTAACTGTAGGAAACAAACAAGGTTGCTGGAGGGGAGGTGGCTGGAGTGGTGGGGTAACTGGATGAGGGACATTAAGGAGGGCATGTGATGTGATGAGCACTAAGTGTTATAACCAACTGATAAATTATTGAACACTACATCTGAAACTAATGATGTACTATTTGTTGGCTAATTGAATTAAATAGTGTTTTAAAAAATAATTTGAGTTTTACCAAAGTGTCTTGAAAAACTAGGAAAGGGAGCATTCCACCATATTGTACACAGCCATGCTTTTCAAAAACCATCTAGATTTTGGCCCCAAATTTCCATTCATCTAGGCAATTGCCTGGTCTCCTCTTTTAAAAGTCAGTCCCCTGAGAGCCTGAGTGGCTCAGCTGGTTAGGTGTCTAACACATGATTTCAGCTCAGGTCACAATCTCATGGTTTTGAGATTGAGCCAGCTTTGGGCTCCATACTCAGCAGGGAGTCTGCCTGAGGTACTCTCTCCCTCTGTCCCCAAGCCCCTGAGAAAATAATAATAAATTTAAAACAACAACAACAACACAGACCTGTCTCCTTGCTTTCCCAGACTTTGTAGTTTATTTTCAAGTTCCAGGAATATCAATACACAGTACTTTGAACGGACACTTGAATTAGTTTCAGTTCACTAGAATAAGAATTCATTCATTCATTCATTCATTCAACAAATGTTCACTGAGTACCTATTATTTTCCAGGCACTCTTTTAAATGCTGGAAATACTGCAACAAACAAAACAGATGAAACTCTACTCTCGGGGAGCATACATTACAGTAGGGAGAGACAAGCAATAAGCAAATAAACAACTTGCCAGATGGCATACTAGTCTGAGCAGATGCTGATAAAGAAAGTCCAAAAACTGGCTCTATTTCCTAATAAGACCCAAGGCTTATATTAATGCCCATAATAATAGCAAACAATAACATAGCTCCTACCCAGAAGATGTACTGCTCCCAATAGTCAGTTCCAGCTCTCACTCTAAGTAGGAGATACTATTATTACCCACATTTTGGAGGTAGGACAACTGCAGTGACACAGAGATAAATTAACGTATCCCAAAATTTTGCCAGGAGAAAGGCAAAGCCACAGTTTTAACCTGAGAACACTATTTCCCAAAAAAGCTCCTGAAAACACCTTGACATTGAAGGCAGTGTACTCCAGACATCTGATCATCACTGTTGGGACATGCCGTAAATATCACATTGGGGATTCTATATGTTTTGCTTATCCTAAAGCTCTCGTTTGAGTGGTTGTCCACAGACCTGTTATGGTTTATGGAAAAATCTTCATGGTAAAATGAGAAAACTGAAGACAATTCACAAGTGTTTCCAAAAGCTACTTTAGATAATAATAAATGAATATCTTCGGATCAAGAACGCTCTAGGAATTACATATAAAGGAAATTTTTTAAAAAATCAGCTTTGGATAACAGGGGACTTGTACACCATTGACTTTCAATGCCTTTTTTTTTTTTTAACTTTATTTATTTGACAGAGAGAGAGCACAAGCAGACACAACAGCAGGCAGAGGGAGAGGGAGAAGCAGGCTCTCCACTGACCAAAGAGCCTGGCACAGGGCTCCATCCCAGCACCCTAGGATCGTGACCTGAACCAAAGGCAGTTTCTTAACCAACTGAGCCACCCAGGCTCCCCTCAAAGTTGTTTTTTAACCATGGAAATATTTCTTTCTAAGTCTTCACATGCCTCAGTTGGTCAGAGAGTTACAATTTTTCAAAACACATAATGTTTTGCTCTACGTTCAATTCCACCAATCTGATGGAAGTTTCAACACCCAAGTGTGTGCACTGTTTAACCCGACAGGACAGGGCCCTGCCAATTTCTCGCACTGTTGGGAACGTCTGATCTCCTCAGTCTTCCTGCTTGTCCCAGCCTCAGAGAAACAGGTCATTGGCTCTGGCTGCATCGTTTCCTTTTTTAAATTCTTCTCTTTCCCACGCATTTCTCCATATTTAGTATTAGTTCATTTCCCACATGAATCACACAGTTACCTACCCCCAAAAAAGTGACCTTGTGAAATAATTATGTATAAAATCATTTCCCAAGTGCTTAGAGCTTGGGCAAAGACTATACTCCTTAATTTGATGTTCAGGATCTTGTACAGTCCATCTCAACCCACATTACTGGACTCATTTTCTGCCATTCTGTCTCACCTGTACCCTGTGGCTGCTCTTTAGTACTTTTCTCACTAGACCCACCCATGTCGAGCTCTCTCCGGCCTTCATGCCATCACAGTTTCTTGAAAACACTCATTCCATTAAGTTGAGGTTTTTTTTTTCTTTCTGTAATCACATTCATTTTTATCATAGTCACAAGAGTAATAAAGTTAACATAGGAGAAGTGTATAAAAACTTACTATTCATCAATTTCCCGTGGATCCCTTTTGCACAGAGAAGAAACAAAGTATGAAAGTTATTTTCAGGCTCTATGTCACCTTCTGGACTCGAACCAATCAACATAAACATGAAGAAACAACTGATGGTTTGAACTTGATGGTTTGATTTTGTTGCTGATAATGTCATTTGTTTTATTTTGTTTCTTGGCAGAAAAATAAGTACTAAGTGATGACTAGTCCTTCAAGAGAGGCAGATTTACAGAGATCTTGGCACATTACTTGTTTTTCTATTGCTTGGTTCCATTCACTCTATACCCACAGGTGTGGGAAGCAATAGGAGAATGAAATAGAGAGGGAGGGTGGAGATGTCATAAACATCTTTGATTGCCAAGTAGGAAAATAGATAGATCAAAGATGAGATTAAGTGGTTAGACAATTGAACCATTGTTACAAAAATAATTATTACACATCATGATGCAGTCTAAATCACAAATCGAATACACTGCAGGAGAGAGCATATAATAGACATACTATCTACCTAGTGAGGAAGATTTTAATTTCATCAAATTATAACACAAGGAGATCCCTAGGAAACTCTTATGAGTAGAAATCACAACTAAAATGATCCACGGTGTTAGTCTACGTTGCTAACAATATGCCGCTGACTCAAGTTTGATTTTGTATGAGGCAACAACCCCCTGTACATTTCTTCCCCTGGGCAATTCTCTCTCTAAATCCCACTATGGTCTACTTGTACTGAAGGTGCCACCTCCTACCTAGAGCCTGGTCTGCTGACTCATCGGGTGTCTGTCCCACCTTCTTATTCCCTTTCAAGGATATCCAGTGTCTGCTATCTTTACCTCACTTCTTCTGGGTAGCTCTGCTTATAGTTATAAAGCTAAATCTTTGATAATCTTTTCTTATAAATACATATGAATTCTCCATAATACTTCTATACTCTTCTCTCCTTTCCATTTTCCTTCAGATATCTTAGGAAATCACTGCCACTAGTAATTACCACAAAAATACTCGAGTTATGACTGAAAGGTAAGATTACTTTTGGTGGAAATCGTGTTTTTAAAGTACTTGTTCCATTTCCCTCCAAACTGCTCTGCCAGCCATATTGTCCTTCTTGATTAATGGCACCAATTGTTGCCCACTCCAACTTCTTCATCTCTCAAATCAGTGAAAGGGAAGCCATAAAGGTTCATTCCTCCTTCCCTGGAGTAACAGCAACTAGTCATTAGTCCAAGTGTCTGTCATCTCTCATGTCTAACCACTCTTCCTCAAGGCCCTTGGATTTTTGAATTATTTGAGGCTTTCTTCCAGGGTTTTCATCATTTCAGTATTTTCCTAATTTATCCTTCCTCCATTTCCACCCTTCTCCTCTCCACCTCAATATTATCATCAGAGTCATGTTCTTTTTTATTTTCTTTTTTTTTTAAAGATTTTTATTTATTTACTTATTTGACAGAGAGAGATCACAAGTAGGCAGAGAGGCAGGCAGAGAGAGAGAGGAGGAAGCAGGCCCCCCGCTGAGCAGAGAGCCCGATGTGGGACTCGATCCCAGGACCCTGAGATCATGACCTGAGCCGAAGGCAGCGGCTTAACCCACTGAGCCACCCAGGTGCCCCAGAGTGATGTTCTTAAGACACAAACTAGATCATTCCATTCCTTTGCACACAATTGTTCATTAGCTTCTCATTCTTCTAAACATGAAGCCAATCTTCTTCCCATGGCATATAAAGCCTCCAATAATTAAGTCACTGCTTGCCTGTCCAGGCTCATTAAAATCCACCACAACACACCCTGTGTGTTCCAGCAATTTCAGAAGTCACCATGCTGCTTCTCCCCTTTACTGATGTTTCTCTGCATCTAATATACTTGCTACTTTCAGCCTCTCTCAACTTTGCCTAAGCATCTATATCTAAGATTAATACAGCACTACTTCTTAATTAAATGTTTTAATGTGTTATCTTTTTACTTACTAATATTAATTTCTATGATTTTTATTTGAAAATATATACTCTTACAACCATCTTCTGGGCTAAATAGGCCTTCGTGGCCGAGCCTAGAAACCTTATCATTATATAAGTTGTTTCAACTAAAAGAAAAGCCACAAGTTCTAAATGACTAACTGGAAGGCAAACACTTAGAACACAACCTGTTTGTGATTTTGGACCCACTGATTATATAACTAAATGAGGGCAATAGCAAACTCCAGAGCAGAACTTGCTTGGTTTTTAAAACACATGTTGCTGGTGATATGGACTTGAGAGAATGAAGGAGATATATCTCTATTTAGCTTCTTAAATTATAGGTTAATGTTATTTAAACATAATAAAACTTTGAGAAACAATAGGGTCTGGCTCTAAACTTAAAAGCGAATCATTGGAGAATTGAATAATTAAGTAAATAATGGGTGGCAAATGGTGGAGCCAGGTTTCTTACTGTTAGAGTAGGAAACTCCAGGTGAGCAAGGAAAGAAGTATGTTTAGGTATATATATATATATATATATATATATATATATATATATATATATATATATATAGCATACATTCACATATTAGCATACACACATATTA
>NC_081560.1:74064118-74250034 GCF_022355385.1 Mustela nigripes | reverse complement strand
TTTTGTTTTTTCAGTTGAAGGGGCTTAGAGAGCAGTGGCAATGAGCACACTTTGCACCTGTATCTTGATTTCTAATATCATTCCCCAATAAAAGAAACCAAGGCTCATTAGAGAAATGCATGATTGCCTCATTCTAGGGCTGGTGAGGGAATATATGAGATTATCCTGGGGTGCCTGCCTTGTTATGCCAGAAAGGAAGTGTCCCAAAATACCACATTGGCAGGTGTATGTCAAAGAGACACAGGAGTCAGTTGAAATGGCTCCCAAGTTTTAAAACTGAAATAATTTGAGAAACAAAATGTATCCAATAGTATTGGATTCTAACCCAAAGTAAACATCCATGAGTCCATAATGATACAAATCAGTGACTGAATGAAGAAATAAATGAGAGAATAGACATATCTCCTTGTGCAGGAGAATCCCAAATAATCAATGCAGATATTCAGCCCCCTGAGAGGGGAGACACACCTACCCACTCCTGAAGTCTGGGCTGTGCCTAGTGGCTTCCTTCCAAAGAATAGAAAACATGGACAAGAGGAAAGAAGAGTCACTTTACAGTCCAGAAACCAGACCAACAGCCTCTTTTGTTACTAGTGTTCATACCCAGAGTGTTCTCTTCTGTTGTTCTTGTTTACTGGCTCCTGATTGCAATCCCTTATATAATCCTCCTCGAATATTCTTCCGACACAATTTAGTGAACACAGTCATCCATTCCCCTCAAGTGCACTTTTTCCCTGAATCATCTGTTAACATCACCTTTACCATGCCTACTTGAACCACTCTGTTGTATTTGTGGATGATAACTCTGGATAGGAAGTTTTGAAGTATACCATTTAAATATAATAATTTACATATGGCAGCATCTAAAACTCTGGGCTCTATGCAGAGTCCAGCTATCACATTTTTTATTTACTTTATAACTATAAAGTACATTTTTTATTAAATGATTTTAAATATTCACCACATAGAATGACAAGGAATAAAATGCATCAGCACTCTAGTAGGTAGCAGACATGTGAAGGGCCTCAAGAGGAATTTGAAAATCTTGACATAGTGAGATATGAAGCACAGAGGGGATTGAGACTTAGCCAGATCGAAGGCCCTTGCCACCATGACATTTGGGATGGAAGACACCCACATCTGTAGCTCCCTTCCTTCTGACTTAACAGATAGGTATGGTAGACAGTGTGTGTGTGTGTGTGTGTGTGTGTGTGTGTAAACTGAACATGCTATAGCACACTGAATACAATCCTTTCTTTAAAATGTTCTGCACGAGGAATATTACTTAGCGATAAAAAAGAATGAAATCTTGCCATTTGCAAAGATATGGATAGAGCTAGAGAGTATAATGCTAAGCAAAATAAGTTATTCAGAGAAAGACAAATACCATAGGCTTTCACTCGTCTGTGAAATTCGAGAAACAAAAATAAACGAGCAAAGAGAGACAAATTAAGAAACAGACTCTTAACTTGAGAAAATAAATGGATGGTTACCAGAGGGCAAGGGGGATGGGTGAAAAAGGAGGGCACTTGTGAAGAACACCAAGTGATGTATGGAAGTGTTGAATCACTATTTGGCACACCTAAAACTAATATTACACTGTATGTTAACAAACTGAAACTAAAGTAGAAACTTTAGCCAAAAAAAATGTTCTGCACAATTTTTTTTACTCTTTAAAAAAATTGTTTTATTTATTGTTTTTAAAAAGATTTATTTAGTTATGAGAGGGGAAAAGAGAGAGAGAGAGAGTAAGCTAGTGCGTGGAGGGGAGAAGGGCCAGAGGGAGAAGGAGACAGAGAATCTCAAGCAGACTCCCCACTGAGGGTGGAGCCTGATGTGGAGCTTGATCTCATGACCCTGAGATCATCACCTGAACCAAAATAAGAGTCAGAGGCTTAACCAACTGACTCATCCAGGCACCCTAACTCTTTTTAAAATGTTTTTTAAAAAAATGAAGTATAGTTGACACATAATGTGACATTAGTTTCAAGTGTGTAACATTGTGATTCAACAAGTCTATTCCACTGTGCTCACCAAAAGTAGAGCTACCATCTCAACATATAACACTAATTCAGTACCACTGGCTGTATTTCCTATATTGTACCTGTGTTACTTTTTAAAAGCAATGTGTTTTACTGATACACATACACATTTGGAATGCTTAAAGTGTCAGCTGGGGGCCACTATCCAAAATGATTAATAATATAGTTGCTTCACCAAGAACTAGAACTAGATTTGGAATGTGCTTGAAGGATAATCTAATCAACCATTAAACTGATATATATATGTGTGTGTGTATATATACATATATATATATGCTTTTTTTTTACTGTTTATCATCGTGTACATGTTTAAAGTGGCCACCTTATTTTGTAGTTATCATTACATTCAGTTAATAATGGATGTGATTGATTTCACAACTAGGTTAATTTCCCAAGTCTTATTTTCCTAGTTGCGGCTCAGCCTCATTTAGGGATTCAAAGAAAATGATAGTATTTCTTTAAAAGACAAGGAGTTTTATTTAAACTACTATAACCTTTTATTTATTTATTTATTTATTTATTTATTTTTTAAGATTTTATTTTTTTTGACAGAGATCACAAGTAGATGGAGAGGCATAGAGAGAGAGAGAAAAGCAGGCTCCCCGCTGAGCAGAGAGCCCCATGCGGGACTCCATCCCAGGACCCTGAGATCATGACCCGAGCTGAAGGCAGCGGCTTAATCCACTGAGCCACCCAGGCGCCCATATAACCTTTTATTTTTTAATGATAGAACCACAGAATCTTATTGAAGAGGTTGCTGGAAGTTATTCCCTGTTTGTAGATAGGAACTAAAGTTTTATTTCTAATCAGAATGATGTTTCCAAATGCTCACATGTGACATATATTCCTAAAAATTTTGTGGAACATATCTGGGTGATGCCAGCATCTGTATTGCCTTCAGAATTGTCATTTTCATGGGTAGGAGCAGCCACCCAGAAACCTGAAAAAAAATCACTTATCTACAAATGATAGGCTCTATTTGTGTTACTAATTTTTGCTTTAATTCCTTTCATTTGTTCACTGATTAATTCATGCAGCCATTGATTAATTAATTCCTTCTCACAAAACAATTTGCTCCCCTATTGCACCTTTCATAATTTGATACATCTCAGATTAAATGTCACTTGGCCATTAATTTGATTCTTACCCTCTCAAATATTTGTGATCTCTCCCTCTTCAGAATGGTAGTACCTTAACTTTTTTTTTTTTTGAGATTTTCTTATGTTCTGCCTTGAATGACAGTTGTTTGTGTACCTGTCTTAGTGCCCTGTTAGCCTATCCCTCTTGGACCAGACTGTCTGCCCTTTATCATCCTTACCTGGCACAGGGCACTGTGCTGTCCATGTAATGTCACTGGCCACCACCTTATGTCTCCACCTGTTTTGTAAACTTGTGTCTTCCTGCTCAGGTCCCCGCTCTATTCCCTGTCTTTGTCCTCTTGTCCTGCTTTGAGCATCTATTATTTCTAGTCCATATAATCTTAGCCAGTCCTCCCCTCATTTCCTATCCACAATCCTCATAGCTTTGGGGGAAGATACTCAAATCCCACAGGGTTTGAAAGAAAGTGGAGAAGTGAGATTGCCCTGCAGAAAAGCATGGAGGTGCAGACCCAAGCCAGCAGGAGGGGAAAGAAAGATGGAAGAAAAGTTGCATGGGGATGGCCCAGGAAAGAATGCTCAGTGGACTGGAATCACAAAGGGCTGAGAGATCATCCTCAGGAGATAAGAGCAGATGAGTGGATATTATTTCTAAATTCACCTGATCATAAAATGGACCTCACCAACTTGTTAAAATTTAGACTTAGGAGACCTACCCTAACCATTTCAGTCATAGTACCCTAAGGAAGGAGACTAGAAATCTGATTTTAGGAAGCTCCAGAATGACCCTTATGGTTGGTTAATTTTTGAGAATCCCTGGATAGATTGATGGTAATGTCACAGAGACATGAAAAAAAAAAATCAAGAGAATCAGGGGCTGGGAACAATGTCCTTCGTCATCCCCCAATATGGGATAATTGGGCTAAAAGCCAGAGCCCGGAGAAGAGCCCTAATGCAGGAAGCACTGTGGCTTCTTTAATGAGCCTGCATTAACTCTGCTAGCTGCAAATACTTCTCAGTCAGAGTAAAAAGGCTTTTACAGTGAGATTACCAAGATTTGGTTAAATATGTTTAACCATTAAGGAAAACACGTTGGAAACTGTGAGATGTTTTCTTCCAAAGCAATCATTTGTTATTAGTACTTAGCTGTCCGTTTACTTTATTCTCTCTTCTGTTCTTAGTGTTTCAACCTACCACAGAGGCCTTGAAAATAGCATTTGAGTAATGTGAAATGCAAAAATCATAAGACTGCAATTAGTTGTACAAGAAAGCAGATAGCTTATGTTTTAGGGACTTGCAATTTATTTTTAGAGAATCAGACTACAGCATACCAGATAACATTTAAACACAATACAACTTAACTAACATTCTTTTTATTTGAGAGAGAGAGAGAGAGAGAGAAAGCACAGAGAGAGTGGGAGAGGGAGAGGGAGAATGAGACTCCCTGCTGGGCAGAAGACCCACACCCTGGTCTCCATCCAAGGACCCTGAGATCATGATCTGAGCTGAAAGCAGACGCTTAACAGACTCAGCCCCCCAGGGCCTTTAACTAACAGTCTTATAAAAACAATACATATTCTGTATCAGTACTAAAATGTCCCATGTCCGTGGTATGCAAAGTTGCTGTCCCTATTTTAGTCTAAAGACTAGAATATTTAATGGAAATGTTAGAACTTGAGGGAAATAATATAATTCATTTATTCATTACTTTTGATTGTTTTTCTTTTTTCAATTGGATTTATAACCTGGACTATTGAAAAAGAAAACTGTGGAGATGGGCAATTCATGTTTAAAGAACTTTTCATAACCTGTTTTGTATTATCTACTGCTTTGATTATTATTTTCCTAATAGAGAATTCTAGTTCTCATTCATTGCACACAACAATTAATTGTAATCAAAGCATTTTTATTGCCTTATGCCTCATATAGTTGATATTTTCCATAAGTAAAAAATGAATAGCTGTTTGGAATGAAAAATAGCACATTATAGAGAACAGGAAATGAATGAATCAGTGTATCAAAATGTTTTTCCTTTTCATAAAAAGCTTATTTAATTTTTAACATTCAATTAAAAAATTACAAAGGGATAAGCAGAGGAGAAGTTTGGCTGTGTATATTCTGATAGTCACTTACTAAATAAAACATTTATTTCCAGATATTTTCTGTAGGTACATAATTAATATTCTACTTAATCCAGTCCCTTTGAAAATTTGTTAACAACTAGATTCAGTTAACAACATCTCTCAGTGATATGTAACATTAAAATATCTTTTTTACTCAATGCATAAGTGAGAAATCCCCTGTTTATTCAATATTCTCATCATTTCCTTGAGTAGGGGTGAGAAATAGGTTATTTGCTAAGAGAGAATCCAAGGTTCTGAAACTCTCTTGTCATGACATTGTCTATTTAACACAATCCGGTTGTCCCAAGAGGACCCCAAAGGGCATCAGGGTCTGCAACAATTGTTGCTACACACCCTTTCACTGCTTCTGTCCTAATTCAAAATATTTTCATATATATGACACAAATAAAAAGGTAGGAGAGTTTTCTGGGGAGTGGTTATCTGGATTTAAAATATGCTTGTCTTAAAATATACCATGATTATCAGTATCTGACTTGAGGAAAGACACATTGTTAACATGTATTTTACCTTTAGGCAAGCCTATCATTTGCTAATTTTGAGATTCACTGATTCTTCAAAGTCTTTATATCAATCGTGGTTACATCAGATTTCCTCATGTTTAGTCACAGTTACCTATTTGGGGGGGTTGGGGGGTGCAGAGGGAGAGTGGGGAGAGAATCTTATGCAGGCTTCATGCCCAGTATGGAGCCCAACGTGGGGCTATCTCATGACCTGTGCTGAAATCAACAGTCAGACACTGAATCGGCTGAGCCACCCAGGGACCCCCCAGTTACCTTTTTTTCTACTATTTGTAACATAAACTGAGTATACCACTTGGTGTTATATTAGTTCCATATATCATAACAAATGGTTATGTCTCGATAAAGAAAACTTTAGTGGAAATATGGTTGTCACCATATAGGGGACTACGACTTCCTATTCAGAGTAGGCTGTTAGCCCTGTAATGCTAAGAGTACAAACACATTTACTCAGTCATTCGACAAGTATTTACTGAGACCCTAAAACAGCTCTAAAATATACAATATACATTGGAGAAAGCTACACATATATCTTGTAAAAGACCTTTCCTAATTTTTAGTTATTAAGTCCTATGGAGGGAGTGATCTTCTACTGACATAGTAACTGAGTGAGTGGAAGGCAAATGAGTGGAAAGCAAGGCTCCATAGATACTAGCTCCTGGAAGACTTTACAGGACCCTATGGCCAATTCTATTCTCTTCTAGTCCTCTGAAGACCCTGTCTGTGAACTGAGTTAACTACTTCATTCTAGCTCTATAACAGTCCTGGGAAGGGAGGGAACAGGAAAGACATGTCCTTCTAACAGAACCTCATACATTCTAGAGACACCCAAGACAGAAAAGAAGAGATAATTGCTTACTTCTCTGTTCTATCCAGGCTCATTTAGATGAAATGGAAAGGGAACATCATTACTACTTCATACTCTGCAAGGATGCATCATTTTCCACTTTCCACTAAGTGTGAAGGGAGCAGCAAGAGGCTAATGTGATGGGAAGGATGGCTGGTCCAGGACCCAGATGATCTCAGTTCTAGCAGAGCCCACTGTGGCCTTGGCCAAGTCATTTCTCTTCCCTTGGACTCTGTAGGTTCTCACAAGTGTCTTCACATAATGATACAATATGCATGATGTCCCAAGAAACACATTGCTACCCTTGTGAAATCCATTTGCCTGCTAATTTCAGCAAAGATTAGCAGGGTATACCATCAAATGTCAGGAGACCATATCTACACTGACATGAAGTAGTGGCAGTTCGGGAACAAGTGATTCCATTTGCAGACCAAGAGACAATGAAAGCTTTCTACCCAAAAGTAATTTTGCAAACTGTCCTGTTATAGATAAAGGGGTTGTTATGTCACTGGGCACAATAGCCAAATTCTCTGAATTCAAACTAGCATTTGTACAATGTACAAATTTGAAATGTACAAATGTACATTTGAAATGTACAAATTTAATCATATGTTTAAATTTAAGGTGCTTTTAAGCCACTCACATATACGAGCATTTTGAGTGTGATGTATAGATAGGGTTGTGATGTTTGAGTGTGGTGCTTACTTTAGTTAAGCTATAAAGCAAACAGGAAAATTTAATGAGCTTCACGGTGAACAAGTTTACAAATCTTCTGAAATTCATATACACACTATAACTCAATTTTCCCCTCAGGAATGTGTATGCATTTCTCTTTATTATTGAGAACTTACTATGTTTAGGTCCTATGTTAAGCACTTTACATGTGTTGTAAATTATCTCATTTGGTTATAACATAAACTGATAGAGTAGGAACAGGTTTTGTGAAAACACTTTGTAGATGAGAAAAAGTGATAATACCAAAAATGAAGTCCTTTTCTATAACCCACTACAGAGAGGGCTGGAATCCAGGGTTATTTATCTTCAAATACCATTTTCTTAACCTGGATTGACTCAGTTCTAGGCTTCTCATCTCATGTTGAAAGATATTGTCAGGCTAGATACAAATATTTGGCTGAAGTTAAAAAAAAAAAAATCCGAATGTGTTATTGGGAACAATATAATAAAAAAGGTAAAGGTAACTAAAAAAGGTAGAGATTAAAAACCGATCAAACTGCTTTCCAGAGGCACAGCATGAGTCCTTGCTGGTGCAGAAGTCAACTCGGTTCTTGAACGAGAATTCAGCAGAACTCTGAAGGAGTCTGCAGTAGCGATCTGAGGTGGTTATTGTGCAAGGTCACCAGTGAGAACGGTTCTCACGTGGCCAGCACGCACCGTCTTCTGAATCCTTACCAGTTTTCAGAGACCAGGGTGATGGGAGGCAGATACACCATGACACGCATTTCAGTTTCATTTGCAGATTGATGGTTAACTCTTTCCAATCGGAACATTTTCCTAAACCATAAAAAGTTCGGAAAGGGTGTATATGTTTGAATCATCAGTTGGTTAGCTTTTTTAGGAAGCGGCAATGTCATATAGTTCTCCAAAGGGGAAAGAGCTATGGTTGAAGATGGGATTAAGTGTCCGTAGACTGACTCCAGAGATCTGATGGTGGAAAGCCCAAACAATACCTCTTCGTTGTTTTGCGGGACTCCGTCCAGATACTTTGAAAAGTATGCTGCCCTTTTCCAGGCTCACAAATGGGATCATTTGTGATCTGAAACTCGCCTGATACATGTGAGAGCGGAGATAAATTGGCCGAGAGAAAATAGTCACACAACTTTTACAGGCAATGCCTAGAAACCGAAGAGCTATATAACTAGTAGTCAGAACTACGTTCAATCATCATGTTTTAGTGCCAGAAGGAGTCATGGAACATCAACTCCTCAATTTACTGATGAAGAAACTATGCTCAAATAAGTTAAGTGACTTGCCTGAAGTCTCATGAGTGTCAGACTCAGAATGGAATCCCAATTTTCAAATTCATAGCCCAGTACTCTATTGAGTACCTCCTCCTGCCTCTTATATTAAAGCTTCACAAATTCAATACAATTATTCACCTTATAAATAGTGTTCTGTTTTCATAGGCATGGTATCAATCATGTAGATGAAAACCATTTCTTTATGGTACCAATTCAATTATATCAGTTATGTTTAAAGATGTAAGGGAGTCTACTCTGACTGCTTGTGAACACCATAGTCTCAGGAGGAGCCATTGTGCAGAAATGTATATGTTCAGCTTGTCAAGTAACTAAAACCATGAGAGGTTTTGATATGATATAAATATGATATATTGATATGATATAAAAATGCGGTACTGAATAACCTAAAATAAAGGACATTAAAACAAATCAAAATTTATTTTCATGGTAGGCAAGGATTGGTGGACTTGGTGTTGGTAAATGTTTAGAGATTTAAAAATGTATGAGGGAAAGGAAATCAATAAAAATGAAATGATCCATAAATAACACTTACCCATCATTAATGAAAACAATTGGTGTTATAACACTGATCTATTTAGGAAAGGGGGAATTTTTTGTTTCTCTTCTGAATTTGGTTATCTTTCAGAAAAAATACTTTCTCTACCTTGGGCTCCCATAAATAATGTAGTCATTATTTATATGAACTGTGATCATAAAATTAAGGGGATGCATATAGAACAGTTGAATTACTCACACAGAGAATGCAAGTTTATATTAAGAAGCTGTGGGCCTTGTTGATTTAAATAGTTTCTGGGTTTTTTTTTTTGTACCTTTGTTGCAAAATTATTTTGTATTATGTTAGAATATAATTGTGTTATCCTTAGAAATGAATTTTATAATCATAGTGTGGTGATGGGATGCAGGTAACCATGGCTACTACTATTGTTCAATCAATTTTTGCTTCTTTATGCAGTAGTGAATATTTTTAGTTGTTCTATTATTTGCTCTTTTAAAATTTGGAACTGAAATTATAAGTCATGTCTATTAAAAAAAGAGTTGCATAATTTTATAGTGTTCCTCCTTTTGGAGATTTAGATATGGAAAACTAAAAAGGAAGCTTGTGGCACGAGTTTTCTGATTTAAACAAAAAATGTCTCTCAATGGACTGCCATTTTCCTCACTTTTCAAGCTATAATATTTGCATTTCTTAATTTTTTTGAGACCTTCACTGTAAGCATCAGTTACTTGCAATCTTCACCATGCAGTTTCTAGCCCATTCACACCAACGCCATTCTTACAAAGGTCTTGACCTCTCGTGTCTGGATGATTGAAATAACCTGATTGGCATTCATGTCTGTCTGTCTGTCTGTCTGTCTTTTTTTAAATTAACATATAATGTATTATTTGCTTCAGGGGTACAGGTCTGTGATTCATCAGTCTTACACACTTCACAGCGCTCACCATAGCACACACCCTCCCCAGTGTCCATCACGCAGCCACCCCATCCCTCCCACCCCCTCCCCTCCAGCCACACTCAGTTTGTTTCCTGAGATTAAGAGTCTCTTATGGTTTGTCTCGCTCTTTGGTTTCTTCTTATTTCATTTTTCCCTCCCTTCCCCTATGATCCTCTCTCTTGTTTTTCAAATTCCTCATAGCAGTGAGATCCTATAACAATTGTCTTTCTCTGATTGACTTATTTCGCTCAGCATAATAAGGCGTTTTCTCAACTTCATGTCTTCTTAGTAACCCTTTTGGCCTGACTCCATTCTCAAGGCAAACATTTTTGTTGAATATCACAAAATCTTTTCTAAAACTAGGCATTTCTCCTCATGCCAGATATTGTAGGACCCAATGTAAATCTTAAATGATTTACTTCTTACGTTGGGAACATTATTGGCTTTCTGGGGACTCCCACTGCCTGCATGCCAGGCGCTGAGTGACAGGATACACAGAGGCTTTATAGTGTACATCACAGATTTTGTTTCTGTCTTTTGATAGTTATGAACTCTGCTGTAAGGAAAATTCCAAAGTCAAAGTCAAAGGTGACAGTACAGTTGAAATGCTTCTAAAAGTAGAGAATGAAGTGCAAATAAATTATTGCCATTCAATTTATTCGCTGTTAACATTAAGAAAATACTCAAGGTTTAATAAATAAAACCTTCATTAGTGACACCAAAATCAGGTTGCATCAAATAGGTTAAAATCTTTACTTACATGTCTTCAGAAAGAGTGAATTGTTTCTAGAGACAACACTAAGAAAATTCTTCTTCCAACACAGCAGACCTACAGTAGTCCTCAGAAACTTGCTCCATCAGCTCTGAGTTTTTGTTTTTGGTTTGTATTCTTCTCTGCTCCAGATTCTTTATTATGTAAACGTACCTGGCAGTTCTCCAGAGGCATAATTCTTCTTCTTTTATTTAGGGAAGGAAAGAGAAAATTGGACTAGATATTCTCTTTGGCAGGATGGGGAAGGGGACAACAATGAGCAATCTTGAGTTGTTTTCAGCCATTAGATAACTGGTTTTGTATGTAGAGTTCTGAAAACAGATGATTTTAGAAGAACATATATATCATGCCATAGTAGAACAGACAGTGCTGAAATTTGGTAGTAAATCCTTTGGATTTAAGGGTAACTCCAGCCAAGAGCACTTGGTTCCAGATAAAATAATGATTTTTATTACTATATGGTCTTTTCCTAATCTCCCAGATTATAGTCCAGGTAGGGTGTGATTCCTTCCATAGCTCAGTTGGTAGAGCGGAGGACTGTATAGTCCAGGTAGGTCTCAATTTCTTTCTTCTCTTCTTTTTTCATCTATTGAACCAATATTTCTCTTTTGCTTAATTCCTTATATTTGAGATATAACTGCAGTATAAAATGGTAATGCCTTTTGGCATAAAATGGTAAAATGCCTTTTACCATTGACAGGAGAATCATACAGGTCATTCCTAAAACTCCTTATATTTTATCCAGCCACACATAAAAAGTTGTCCAGAAGAATATATGAAAACCTTATGGAAGATAAATCAGGTTGAAACCTCATTCATCTCCAGGGTTGTGAAGGACCAGTACTTTATCTGATTTTCAATCTTGTATGGAATGACACTTTGAAAAATAGGACAAAAATCAATTAATTTTTATAAACATTATAACCAATTATTTATATTATTTAAAAACAATGTAATAAAATTATATGGGGCTGAATGCCATGGCCGTATCAAAGTTTCCAAATAATTACTGTCAATGTCTGTACATCTTATATGAGAAAAAAGTGAGATAGGAGGCCTCAGTTTTAATAAACACTTCTCTGACTGGCTAGTACTGTTAACATTGACAATGAAAGGAGGCACATGTTCATAAGACTTCAAGCCATGTAAGTTACCTTAGTTCCTACATAAAAGCTATCCGTGGTACAATTATACGTATGTACAATTATGTCTTCAATATATATCTCTGCAATTTTTAAATATTTTAAAGCATTGTAATATTTAGAAAGTGTGACTGATAGTAACAAATATATTAATGAGAGACTCAATAAGATGTTAAAATAACTCAAAGAAAAAAGTTAAAGTATGTAAGTAGCTGAAAATGCTAAAATAAGCCCGCTAATAAATGTGAAACTAATTAATAAGCTATAAAGCAATAAAATATCATGTTTTCTACAACCCAGAAATCAATTGTATCAGACAAATATATTTGCATTTTTAAGGACGAGAATTATTTACATGACACTCAGCTTTGTACAAGTTGACTTCAACTTCTGGAATAGTCTGGTTAATAGGATATGAACTTGGAGCACCTGGGTGGCTCATTAGGTTAAATGTGAGACTGGTTTCTGCTCAGGTCGAGATCTCATGGGTCTTGAGATTGAGCCCCTGGGTGGGGCTCCTTCTGTGCCCGTGGGGAGTCTGCCTAAAGATTCTCTAACTCTGCCTCCCCGTGTCTCACACACACACACACACACACACACACACACACACACACACTTGTAAGGGGTCTCTTTCTCTTTTTAATAAATAAATCTTTTTAAAAAGAAAGAGAAGAAAAGAAAGAAAATGAATTAAAGGCACTCACTTCTATTGAATGAAATAACCCCCAGAAAATCCACTGGACAACTTCTACCACTCCACTAAAGTGATACCCAGTGATCTCTTTTGCTAAATTACACATCATGGGCAATTGTTCCTGATTGCATGTACTACATCAAACGACCAGTCACTAAAAAAGAAAGAAAAAGAATGAACCATGGTGTTTTTATTCATAAAGTTATTCTATATAATTCTTTATTTTGGCAAAAAAAAAAAAAAAGGATCTTGATAGACCACCCCTAAATCAGTATAAAATCCACCTATGAGAGCTCAAAAGTGACAAAATACAGTATGTTAGCGATTCTGCAAGCAACAGACTCTATCTGCTCATGTTAATCTCAGATCAATCCTAAGAAAAACAAAGAGCTGTGCTGACCTGAAAAAAACACATCATTGACATGTATTTCTCACCAAGTCTTCACTGATGTTCATAATTTTGTTTGTTTGTTTGTTTTCGTCATTTATTGATTACAGCAGAACCTGTGCAGCTGATGGGTGGGATTTGAGTCTCTGTTATTAACTTGCAGTCTCTCTTGTTTACCCCATTCTCACCTGTACCTAATGACATAATCCTTAGCTGAGAAATACTGGAACCAACTAGTTTGATTTCCCTCTTATATTCCCACCATGCGTTCAGACCGCTCCTCACAGAATTCTACGCAGCCTGAGAGGAAAAGATTTTCTTCTCTTTCATGTAAAACCCTCTGCTTTTTCCATTCCCACCTCACTGAGTATGCCTCAGCTTTGTCTCCCAAAGACTGTTTCCTTTTTACTTTTGAACCTGGTCAGATTTCTCTCATTGCCCATTTTTACTTCGCTCAGCTACGTTTCTCACTATGAAGATTTGTTTTCCTTTCATTTATCTGCTGAACTCCTGGATTACGAGAACCCATCCTGCTGCTTCTACAAGGTATACGCTTATTATTAAATAAGTCAGAAGTTTGATGATGTTTCCCCTTTGAAAGGTTTGCTGTGTTACCCAAATTCCTTTCTCAAACATTGTCCTTTAGTGTCAAAATTTTTTTCCCAACTCTTAACAGTATTGGCATTTTGGTTTTTGGTTTTCTTTTCTCTGTCTGAAGTACAGTCTTCTCTTTACCACTCCCTTCATCCCGTTAATTAATATAGCATTTATCTTAAAGCCTTTACTCTTGTTTCTTGATTATTCTTTAAACATAAGCCGTACTCAATTGCATTGTTCCAAATCTTGAACCAAAAATTTGTCTCCAGGGTGAACCTCTCAAATTCCAGTTACGTAATTCCGGTTGCTCACATGATAAATATTTTCTTATGGAAAACTTGATAAACCTTAAACCAAAAACACTGTATCTCTTTACAAATGCAGAGTTCCTTTTGGGTCAGTCTAGTTTCAGTCGATGTTAACACATTTTTCCATATCTCAGGGGAAGGAAGACTTTCATTTAATTTCCCATATATAATTTATTGAGTTTCATTTCCCAAATTTGTTTTCAAATCCTTAGATTGGGATTATAGTTATTGTTTTAAATTTATTTTCTTTGGATATATGTTTTTCTCCCTAACTAGATTATAGGCCACCTGAGTAAAATTAATTTCTAACTGAATCTCATGATTGAAGCTCAGAGAGGTTAAGGGACATTGCTCAAGGTTATATAGCTTTTAACAAACAGAACAGGAGACTGTTGTCGGACTTCGTATTTAATGCTTCATTATAGTACCCATCAACTGCTCAGTCATCATGATGTTATTTCCTGCAAAAAAAATGTAAACCCGTATTTTAATGCTAAGCCAAAACTGGTAGTCACTAATTCTTCCTTAGTATGGGAACTCTCTCTTTTTGTAGTATTCAGGCAACAGAAAAATTCCTGAGGGAAACAAAAGGATTCTTAGAGCTAAGAAAAAGATAAAAGAAAAGAAAAATCTGATAGCTTAAGAAATTTCTACATTGACTAGGAAATACTTGCTTACTGAAAATTTAGTCTCCACAAAACCATTTACTAGCATTTAAAGCATTTAATTTAATAATATCCACAATAGCATTTCTCACTATGCTCCTGAAAAACAAAATTTTCATTAGTATTACTTTATTTTTTTCACCCAAAACAGAGCAGATCTCTCGGCCGTGAAGAGTTACATCTTATAACACTCTCTCTTTTAAGGGCTGAATTTCTTGTCCACCATTAGGGGCTAAAATTATTATGTGTTCCAAACTAGAGTCTAAGATTGTGGAAAGGTCATGTAAAACTTAGAGCTTTTTAAATTCCATTTTGGAACATGTTTCTTCCATAAAATGTTAGATTTTGATTGTTATGCTTCTGCACAGGATGTTCTGTGGTATAGGAATAATTTATTATTGCACAAAATTTTGATAAAAATGTAGTTATTTCAGTATTTCATCCTGGGAGTAATAAGATTTTATCAAAGAAAGGTAATTTTAAATTAGTCGTGCTCCTGAGAGCAATTAAGAGAGAAGAAACATGGGAATTAGAAAGCTAATATTCAGTACCAAAAAAAAAAAAAAAGTCTCTGGTGAATAGTATGCTTGAATCTTGAATATGAAGCATTGAATCTACCAGTGTGATCTTTGATTTTTGCATGATGGTGGACAGCTAGCATCTATACAGTATGAGGGACCCATTGATGTAGAAAATACTTTTCCTTCTGTACTGAAATTGAGATATCTGAGACTCTCAACTGTCAGACCACACTTTAGATTGTTTTTTTTTTTTTTCCCCTAGAAATTCCAAATTGTTTATGAAAATCAAATTTAAATATGTCTGCTTACTTTTATTCTGAATGATTTCTGAAGGGCACATGGATCTGTAAATCAGTATTTTCTCTACTTTCCTAAAGGGAAGGTTGCTGGATCAAAAGTGTCTCCTTTGGAAGGAAGCTTATAGGTTGCTTTTCTTAATTCTTGGATAAAGACAAGATATCAAAGAAATACTTAACTCTTGTCTTCACCTTTTCTTTCTTTTTTTTGCTTGTCAGTGACAAAGAACCTGGGGTACCGCATGTAGGTAAAGGAAGACAAAATAGAAGAAGTAAACAGTAGTTGGAGAAAGAAACTGGAAGGGGAACCTAGTGTTTTAAATAATAGCCCACCTTAATCCATGTTAATGCTAAGACAAATCTCACATACTCTAAGAGAAAAAATAACTAGACAGATAAGTAAACATACACACTCAAAGAATTGACGTCCCCAGAATTTTGTCATCAGTGACATTGAGAGAAGTTAGCCTTATCTGCACATCTCACTTCCAATTCCATAAATATTAAATGGGTATCATGAAACAAAGCCCTATAATAATTTGATGGGAATATTTGTTCCTTCAGTTACTGCAACTCCTCTGCTGATGCTACCACCTAAGTGGATCTTGAATATTTGTATAGGTGAGGGGTGGCCCCTTAGATACTGTTGCAAATGCAATCTCAACAGTGAACAATGTAGTATGAGTCTTTCCTGTGGTTCTTTCTCACCAGTGAGCTTGATTGGCTCAATTTGTTCAAATATCCAACTGAAGAAACTAAAGCCTTGTATTTAAGTCACTAGTGAGAAAATGTGATAAGATGATAGATGTCTTTCCTCCCTGAACGCACACTTGCAGATTACCCTTCCTCCACCTCAGAGTAAAATACCTTGAAAATTCTGCTCTATTGAGGATGTGGATATAAAATAATATCATTCACGAAGTTCAACTAAATAAATACTTATTGAGAAATAACATTTTGATCTTTAACATTGATTGATACATTTCTATGAACCATTTTAATGCACTTGAACAGTTGACCAAAATTCAGTAGTTTCCTACAAGGCATGCAATGCGCTCTAGTCTAAGTCTTCCCAGTTTACTAAATCCAACAGTTCTTACACAAAACATTCAAAACTCACACAGATTTGCATGAGAAATACACAGGAAATCCATGGAGAGGTAATGTCCTGTGCACTGCTTTTCCATGAAATCTCTTGTCTGACCATATCTGATTGCCATTTTAGCTGCCCCTTCCTTTCAGATCTCAGCTCATGTACACAGGGTTCTCTTGGCTGTAGCACAGCACCATTCTTGCCTCCTTTTTCCTATCACTTTCTTTTCCCCTGTGGAATAGGACGTTTTAAACTGAGAATAAATTGTAATGAAACCAAGTTGCCGTAGGATTCCTAACTGCCAAACTGTGGGCAGCAGCCTGCCAAGCGGAAGGTGTTTGGAGCTGCACTTTGACCCACACCGTATGTCTTCTCACGCCCCATGACTCCGCCTGTAGATGCTTCACATTTTACATTAAAATAGTGAGGACTTCTTTGCCAAGCAGCTGTGATTTTGCAGAGCTCTCAAGTCTAATAATATCCTATTGAATTGATGAGATGGAACTTAGACCCCATGAAACTAGACTATGAATAACCATTAATTTGTGGTTGAAAGAAAGCAGACATGATTTCTCCTCTTGGTGGACTTTACCCCCTATCCTTATTTATAATATTAGAGGACCATTTATTTTTCAGGCTAATATTTCAGAGAGGAGTATGTTTCCTTGCTTAGCTCTTGCCAATTTATTATTACAGACTGTAATAGCATTTGTCTATTGAACTAACAATTCAGCCCACTAACTCAGGGCTTCTCTTCCTTTTACGTTTCATGACGCATGCAAATGATACTTGTTTGACACATTGCAGTAAAAATGCAACTGCCAGTAGGGCTCTGTCCCTTCCACTGTCTGGACAATCACTACCTCCACACAGCCTTGGCTGTTCATTTATAACCAGTGGCATAGCCCTCGGAAGGCTCGGTAACACCTCTTCTCTGGGACTCACTAAGAAAGCTATTAACCTCTTTACAGTTTCCAGGGTCTTCTCATAGAAGTCTCCCTCTTAAAGAGTGTCTAGGAGTGTCTTTTTTTTCAGGCAGGGTGTCCAATCCTTCCAGTGGTCTGAAGTCCTGACTGAGAACACCTTCCATAAAGCTGTATGACCTACACAGCCATCAACTCCCCCTCATTCCAGTTAGATGTCCTGATATTAAACAGTCTCCCATGTTAATATTTATGGGAAGTATCTTCAGAGCTACTCCTCCGTCGCAATCATAATTACTCCAGAATAGAACAAAGAAAACCCAAAGTAGCAGGTAGACTAGGAAAAGGACTCATCGTCGTATTCTATCCTACTCTATCTTCTTCCTTGTTTTCCCTTTCAAACTAATCTCCCCATCAAGTTCACAGCAGGAGTTCAGAGACAACTATGAGTTTGGGAGAGCACAAGAAGGAGCCTGGTGCCATCCCTTTAATATTAGCTTGGAGAATGATGGCATGGCCAAATGGATTTCCGGGAAAGATACAATGGTTATCCCCCCCCACACACCCCGACCCCGCCCCAAATTAATTCATACTAACTGAAATTTCTTTCTAGTTTCTGATTCAAATATGCAGTGTTAGTACCTTTTCAAGTCAGTTTTTAGCATAGCCTTTTTTTGCATTCCGGTTATTATCAACCTTGGGAAAAGAAACAGAAACCTACTGAATGACGTCTGAAATTGTTACTGCCTCTTATAACATAAATACAAAACCAGTCCCAGAGAAATGCTGAGAGAATTGGAACACCCTGACAAGCACTAAGAACCAGAAGGGTGGCCCTAGGCAGAATTATGAAAACAGTACATTTGCTTTAGCTTGAATCTTCAAATATCCACTCGTCTTTATGTTTCTCTGGTCTCTGCCCTGCACAGTCTTTTGGAGTTCTCGTTCAAAGAAAGCCCTAAAGGATTGGTGGCAGGGGGACTTAGGTTCTGAGGTTATCTTTGCAATTATCCCTTGGGGGGGGGTATTTCAGATCCTGCCCCATCCCCAGGTATTGCTATCCAACACCAAAATGCTTTGGTGATTAATGCTAGGAGGTCATAAAAGTATGTACCCGTGTTAGCCTTACCAATTAAGAAGCGCATCTTAACAGAAACCTACAGTTCCATTCCCCATTTCTGGCCTGTAAGAAAGGCCAGATGAAAAGATGAAGGCTTTCAAGTAGCAAGTTACACCATGCCTCTTGAGGTAGTCACACAGCCCACTCTAATAGTATGTGATTTTCCCACTTAACTACTTCTCAACTCTTCAATTTTCTTCTCAGTGCTTACTATACAATTTGAAAAAGCAATCTAATGATTAGTCTTAAACCTTTTTATTGACTCTCAAGGACTCAAAAGTCGTGTTTGAACTACTAGAACCGAGAGATGTTTTAAACCTACAAAGTCAACTCAGTCATGGCAACTTTTTGATTTCAAAGGGAATTTAAGTGCGTGAGTGTTGTACTCACTGAGTGGCGTAGGCCTGGTTGATTATAATTAGTTAAATTCTAAATATAAATTAAGCATGTTTTAATTTGAGCTCTTAGCTTGTTATTTGCTATGAAACTATTATCTACTTGGAAACTGACAGGCTACAAAGCAGTTAAAGCAAACTCTACTAGTTTATATTATATTATAGGTACTTGTGTTAGTCCTTGGATTTTCAAGATATTCAAGATCCCACATAGAGGGAACTGTTCCAGAATTGAATATAGTTTTCTTTAATGCATTATGTGTCAAATCAAGCTGCACTGACTTGATTCACATTAATGTGTCTTTAGTAAGACACATTTTTCTTTTTCTTTTTTTTTTTTTTTTAAGTTACATGTGTTCTCTCTTGGAGCAATTTCAAACTACTGTTACAAGGTTGGAAAGAGGGATTACTCTTTCCTCACTTTTAATCAAAATGAAACTCATTATTTTTTATCCTTCAAAAGCAATTGTATACATACCCCATTTTCTTCTTTCATCTGTTGATTAACATTTAGATAGTTTCCATAGCTTAGCCGTTACGAATAATGTGCAATGAGCATGGAAGGGCAGGTATTTCTTAGAGATCCTGATCTAAATTCTTGTGGATGTGTACCTAGAAGCATGGTTACTGAATGATAGGGTAGTTCTGTTTTTAATTTTTTTGAGGAACCTCCATACTGTTTTTTCCTAGAGGCTGTATGATTTGCATTCCCACCAACACAAGGGTCCTGGTTTCTCCACATCTTGATCAACATGGTTTACTTTCTGTTTTCGGTATTTGTTTGTGTGTGTGTGTGTGTTGTTGTTTTTGTTGTTGTTGTTGTGGCTCTCCTAATGTGTGAGGCAATAACACACTGTGGTTTGATTTGCATCTCCCTGATGATTAGTGATTCTGAATAAGGTTTCTTATATCTATTGGCCATCTGTATATCTTCTTTGGAGAAATGTCGGTTAAAGTCCTTGGCCCATTTTAAAGTCAAGTTATTGGTTTTTGTTTTTGTTTTTTTTTTCTATGAGTTAGAGGAGTTTTGTGTATATTTCTATTATTAATTATTTATCAGATATATGGTTTACAAATTTTTTCCCCATTCATTAGGTTATCTTTTCATTCTGTTGATTATTTCCTTTGCTAGTATTTCCTTTTAATTCTGTTGATTATTTCCCTTTTGGCTTGATATTGTCCCATTTGTCTACTTTTACATTTGTTGTTTGGGCTTTTGATGTCATATCCAAGAAAAATAGTTGCCAAGTCCAAGGTCATAAAGACTTTCACCTATGTTTTGTAAGAGTTTTATAATTCCAGGTCTTATATTTAAATTGTTAATCAATTTTGAATTTATTCTTATAGATAGTATAGCATAAAAATCAAAAATTTTTTTTTCTTTTGCCTGTGGATATCTAGTTTTCCCAGAACCATTTTTTTTGTTATTTTTTTTTAATTTTATTTATTTAATCTCTATACCCAAGTGGGGCTCGAACCCATGACCCCAAGATCAAGAGTCCTGTGTTCTTCCAAATGAGCTAGCCGGGTGCCCCCCTGCCCCCACACCAGGACCATTTCTTGATGAGAACTGTCTTCTCTTTCCTATTGTGTATTCTTGGCACTCTTAATCGTGATAAATCAGTTGACTATATATGCATGGGTTTGTTTTGGGGTTCTCTATTCTATTCCATTCAACTATATATCTGTTTTTATGCCAATACAATACTATTTTCATTACTGTTGCTTGAAATATGTTTTAAAATCAGGAAGCCTAATGCCTTTGGCTTTGTTTTTCTTTCTTAAGATTTCTTTGGCTATTCAGGGTCTTTGTGGTTCCATTTGAATTTTAGGATTGTTTTAGCTATTTCTGGGAACAATGCCATTGAGATTTCGATTGGATTACATTGAACCTGCATATCACTTTGGGTCATGTGGACTATGAGTAGGAGATGTCTTTCTGTTTTTTGGTGTCTTTTTAAATTTCTTTCATCTGTAATTTATAGTTTTCAGTGTACCATTGTTTTACCTCCTTGGTTAAGTTTATTCCTAAGCATAATATCTTTTGATATTATTGTAAATGGGACTGTTTTCTTAATTTCTTTCTCAAATAGTCCATTGTTAGTGTATAAAAACACAATTTTGTATCCTTCAATTTTACTGTATTTGTTTATTCTAATAGTTCTATATCCTAACAGGATATTCTAATTCCTAGGTATAGGATTATGCCATCCAAAATATTATTATTTAGGCATCAATAAGGAGTAAAGAGTTTACATATAAAGGGTCACTATAAAGGCAGGAAGAGGGTGATAAGAAATCAACAAAGTCCATGGGACAGAGTTTCAAAGAGCAAGAGATCA
The DNA here is from genome assembly GCF_022355385.1 of Mustela nigripes. Lineage (NCBI taxonomy): Eukaryota > Metazoa > Chordata > Mammalia > Carnivora > Mustelidae > Mustela > Mustela nigripes. Next base: position 74,228,697 of record NC_081560.1, on the reverse strand, counting down.
AGTAAGGTGATGGAAACATTGACTGAAAAGTGTCCACTGGCTTATATAAAAAGCAAATCCACTGTTAGCTAGTAAGCTGATGATAGAATTAACATGTCTAAAGGCTGGAGGAAGGAAGCCAAAAGAGAAGGAATATTTGGAAAATTAAGAGGAGTCTTTAGTGTTAGTACTCTCAGGATGCTGGATGGGACAACTTCTGCAAAAAGGAGAAAGACTGACCTAAAAATAGGAAAGAGATTTCATCCATCACAGTAGAGCAAAAGAGAAGTAAAGATGCAGTTAGGGTTGTAGGTTCAGAGCCTATAATTAGAGGGGGGGAAAAAAAAACACAGAAAACTTAGATTTCCCACCACTTTTTCCTGACCTGCATAAGGCTAATTAAATTTTGTAATGATGACATCCAGTCACTAGAACCACAGACCCATTAACTGGACACAGTGGCCAAAATACAGAATATTATATGTATGGATTTTTCCTCCCCTTTTTTATTGGATTTAGGAGGACCCAGATGGGTCTGTATTGGTGTGTATGGACTTTGAGTGCAAAAAAGAGAGAATATCCTGAAAGAATCTGTTTTTGACAAGGCAGTTTTTTTGTGTGTGACAACACCCTAAAATCATTTTTATAGAGATCAGTTCAAGGCAGATGCAAATGTTGGTCTCCTCTCTGGGAGAGTCCAATTATTCACCCGCCCATGGCCTTACTTACCTTACTTGGCATAAGTGTTTGTATCCCATGTGCTCTGTACTGGGGAAGACCCATCAGTTGGTTCCTTGTCTGGCTTCTCTGCAGACATAGACGTCTATACCAACTTGGTGATATTGTTAATCCTCCAACCTTGTATTTCAAATTTGTTTGTTCTTGGGTGTCTAACAAAGCTCTTCTTTTAAAAAACAAACAAAAATATCAGAGTGCCTGGGTGGCTCAGTTGGTTAAGCACTGGGTTTGATTTTGGCTCAGGTCATGATCTCAGGGTCGTGAGATCAAGTCCACCAGTCGGGCTCTGTGCTCAGTGGGGAGACCCTTGAGATTCTGTCTTTCCCTCTTCCTTTGCCCCTCCTTCTGCTCATGCTCTCTCTCTAAAATAAATAAATAAAATCTTTAAAAACATTTAGTCAACCCATGATTACTGGGTTCATCATATTTATCTAGCATGGGACTTTTGAAATTCGTAGGAGGCACAAAATTGTACAATGGTTCGGTACAATATGTGATTTATTTAGAATATACTGATGTATAGCATAAATAACACATACATGGAAGTAAAGAATGCCTGGAAGTGAGTATTTTATGCAATAACCTTACCCCATTTATTTGCAGGAAAATGAGGTGCTTACAAACAATAGCCTAGCTCCTGTGACATGGAAAACAAAATTGCGTCCTAAGAGTGAGCTGACGGTAGGGGATTTGGAGGTCTGCAGGTGAGGGGAAAGCATGAAATGACACTAGGAAGAAAGCATGGGCAAAGGAAATAGGATTGCTGGGCAGCTTGAAAAGCCAGTGGAGCTTGGAAACCAGTGTGATAGACTGACTGGTTGCATGCATTGTTAAATGTGCAATGCTGTTGGTGTATTTTTAGTGGTATCCGCATGGCTCCGAATGCCCTTTACTGAGTCATCTTATTCATTACCTGAAATGTGATCTCTTAATAATCAACTCATATGCTTTATTTATCATGAAGCCTTTTTAATTATCAAACAAGGTTTGCCACTGAGGAGGCAGGCTATAGATGTTTGTTGAAAGGATTAAAACTGCTTCCCTTGTGCTGACACTTTCACACTGATTTTCTTATGTTCTTTGTGCTTCAATTTCCCTACCTGTCAAACATGGAAAATAACATAGGGCTTATTTCATAGGGCTGTTTTGTGGATTAAATGAGTTCACACATAAAGAACCTAAAGTAGTGCCTGGTGCCATTTAAGTGCTCAGTTAAAATTTGTCATAATAATTAAGATTATCAGTGTTATTGTTATAATTGTTACACTTAATTGTATTTCCATCATTTATTTACATGAATCGATCTCCTACAAGACTGCATATTACTTATCAAGGCTGTCTTCATATTTTCAAGAGCTTAGTGTGGGTTGGATACAGAACTGTCACACTTGTTAAGTGTTGAACAAATGGATGACAGTGTGGGTAAGCTACTGTGTGTGTGTGTATAAAATTAATATTAATAGGTGAGTGACACTTTGAGATGTAATGTGGGATAAAATGGGGAAAAAAAGAAATAAACACACAGGCTTTGGATTCAGACTGAGTTTCTAGCTGCCTGATCTGAGCAAGTTGCTGAATTTCCCTGAGCTTCCAGTTGTTTGGAAACCAGTTATGAGGGCACTCAGCTCATGGAGTTGTGGTGACCATGGCATATATTTTTCACTGAAGAGGTAGGTGTTTGGTGATGACTCTCTCCACTGCCACCAGCTCTATCACACAGGCCACTGTTGTCACCCTCATGGTCACTTTTTCCCTTTCACTGATTAGACTTAAAAGAAGACAGAGCACCTCAGGAACAGAAATCCTTCTACTTCCTAATATGTAACTTTCATTTTAATTAGATTCTCCATCCAATAATGCAATTATTCTGAGCAGTAGACATTAGAGTAAATTGCCCTGCTTAGCAATTTCACGTGGTAGGATGCTAGTAATACTCTGATTTTTGCCCGAGTAACAGGAGCAGGAATTCTGTACAAAACACTAGGCTTGATTTTGATAGAAAAATCAGCTCGATAAAGAGACTTATTTTGGGAACAAAACAACTAAAAATATCTGGGTTATGCTTAAGTTCCCAGCTGCAAGCATTAGTCATGACTGCTTCAAAAGAGTTAATTAAGTTCTTTGGGTGAAGGAGGCACAGAAGGAAGTCAAGCACAGTCTTCTGAGGAGGTGAGTCACTGTGATCGTATCAGCAGACAGCAGAAAGGTTGAAAAACCTTCTGACTCCTGGTTGGATATTACCTGCAAGACCAGCCTCTCTCAAAACCCTCGGACCAGTAGGAAGCCCAGAGAAAAACAGCTGACTGCTCTCTTAGGCCTCTTGAATACTTAAGCAGTTTGGAATTTCCTGTTTAACTTTATCCATCTTGTATCAAATTATTAGTTGAGAGAATATTTTGATTTATTAATTAATGTGTCCAGGTGGTTGTAACAAAGAAAACAAAATGAAATATGGTAGATCCATGAATACTTACTTTATAGCCTTGTGGTTTCCTGCCTTGATCTCATTTTTCTGCTTCCCCTCATTCATCAGTCTTGGGTTCTATGAGTCTCACCTTAAATATGCCAGCCCATCTGGTCCTGCCTCATTTTGCAATTAAATTTTAGGGGGAAAAAAGTGGCTTCCATTTCTCTTGTCTTTTCCCTAAATTATTTTAAACAATATAGGAAAGATATCATTCTCAAGCCCAAATTAGTCACACCAGTCCTGTTCAGTTGCTCCTGGGGGCTCCCAAGCTCACTCATTAAACATAAATGACCCTTAATAAAGGGCCATTTGGGATCAGACCTTGACTCTGGTCTTACTGACTTGTGGTTTCTGCTTCCAACACTTTGCTCAGCTACAGTTGTAGCTGTTAAATGTATCATTCCGTTTCCTGCTGATGTTCCTTTGTGTATACTGTGAGCCTTTCCTGCAATGCCCTTCCTTTGGCCTTCATCACTTGTCAAATGCTCTTTAGTCTTCAGAACACTGCTTACACATTTCCTCCACTGTGAAATGCTCCCTGACTTTGTGTTCTCAGACCCAGTTACTCATTCTTGTCCCCCATGTGCCACCATGCACAGTTCTGTTAGAGGAGTCGCCCTCTCTTACCATCAAGTATTAATGTAACCACCTTCACCAATGGACCTTGAGCTGCTTAAAACCACAGTACCTTGAACTCCCTCTCTTTCATCTCCAAAAGACTTGACCCAGGGTAAAAGATAAATATAATTTTGTTGAACTGAATTTACAAATTATACAAAACAATAATGAAAAACTTTATCAATATAGTTGTATAAATGAAAGCATAAATAATACATACAATTTCTTACTTTGCTCTGCTGTTAAAATTTATAGGGTATGGAAAAGCAAATATTCTCTGCGGGCTTCCGTTTTCCCCAGATTTACAGGAAGACTGAATTAGATAATATCCAAGTCCCTTTTCAGCAAAAATATCTTTTAATTTTAAGACTATATTGAGATCACTGGAATAAACTGAATAAGCTTTTTATGTCTCTTAAAATAGAGGCATGATCTTTTTTCAAATTTATATCCTGTCATGCAAATTTCAGATTTCAGACTAGTCAGTTACTTCCTAGAAGGATTATTGAAGGTGAATTTGTATCTTTCGGTAAAAAGCAACCTTTGTAAAAAATCCATGTGGTTCCAAGGCTGAGATACATAAAGGGAATGGGTTTGTCTGGCATAGGTAGATTTTATTTCATATTAACAAATGCTTATAATATTTTATACTAGCTTTTTGTTTGTTTGTTTTGGTTTTGTTTTTTTTTTTTCCCTAGTACAACCTATTCAGTGGCTAGGAGGCAAACACTGTGTCCCTCATTTGTTTGCAAGCTTTCCTTTCTAGAGTATGAATAATATATTAGCTAAGTATCAGGCCAAGATCACACAAGGCATTTTATTTTAAGTAGAAATAAACCCCATCTTATTAAATATTATAGGACTAGCTAATCTTCTGCAACATTTTTAGGAGACTGATTTTTTTTTTCCCCCTAAGGTTTTATGTCCTAGTGATGTAAGTATTTCAAAGAAGTCCAGAGAGGACTTCAGATCTTTGTGGCTTCAGTTGTGAGGATTTTATATCCTGATTTTTTTGTTTGTTTGTTTGTTTTAAATAATCTATTCTGGAGAACTGAAGATCATGTTTTTGAGTGTATGTATTTGTGTGAGTGTGAGTGAGGGGAGAGGAGAGAGAGAGAGAGAGAGAGAGAGAGAGAGAATAGAATGTATTAAGGAAAAAAAATCTCAGACTCAATAAATGTATAACTTTTGAAATATTTCTGGAAATAATCCACTAGGTTTGAAAGTAAATATTATATGTCAGGAATTAATGGGAAATAACAGTAATGAGTTTCTTTTTATATAAGGCAGACAATATAGATTTGCTTGCTTTTGTTTCTTTATCTTAGCTTTGAAACCTTTGAAGATTATGGGATCACCCTTACTTTAATAAAGGTGTTTGTATCTAAAAAGGTGTCACATTCAGAAAGGGAACCATATACATAAAGCTGGGTGTCAGAAGCAGAGCTGATACACAGTCAAAGAGGAGGCCTGAGACTTCACTTAATTAGCAGCCTTTAGGAGAAAAGTCAGTTTGAAAACAGGATGGTAGAAGAGTGGAAGAAAGACATGAAATTGTTAGAATTCTCCAACGTGACCTACCTGGGGATGCAGAATCCTTTTCCTTAGTAGAAAACAAATATATTTCCCTTTAGGTTTATGATGAAACTTAAAACATGAATTTAAAAAAAAATGAATTTTTGAAAAATGTATTTGAGTATTTTCTCAGTGGAAAAAAACAAAAACAAAAACAACTGCCTTGGCCTTTTTAGCTGAATGACATAATGAAAGAGGTATAGAAAAGTAATACTGTTCCAAAAAGTAGTTAGGATTAAGGTTAAAAATATAGATTGAGGAAGTAAAGAGAAATTTATTAATGAATGGTGAGAAGCCCTTCTGTTCTGAGCCTCCAAAGTTTTCAGTAATATCAGTTATGATATTAACCATTAGTTAGATAAGGAATTAATTATGAACATCGATTGCATCATTTTAAGTATTACTGATCACTAGTATAGCATCAATAGCTGCAAATACATGCTTATTATTCTTTTTAAACCACATACAAAATACATAAAATATGTTAAAATGCATAATTTTTGAAGTATGATTGATCTCTTCCTACATATTTATATCTCTGGTATTTGACATTGGCTCCCAGCCAAATAATTTCAAAATTATTTTTTGCTTAATAGATTTAAGAAGTATTTATTGAGTACCACATGCACTAAGTTTGGTGGAGATTGGAAATAATAGATTAGTAGCATGCAGTTTCTGCCCCATAATCAGATAGAAAATTTTGTAGAAAAATACTGTTAAACAACTACATCAAATCATATCCACTGAATATAATGCAACATCCTTGAATGCATCATTTCTTCTCCTGTTCTATATCATTTATCAGAAAAATGAAATTAAGAAACCCTTGCATAAATTACTGATGATTCAACCACCTACCTGCTCTCATGATATACAAAATTCTGATCTGATAGTTTATCCCTTATACATTTTCAATTCAGAGAACTGTAAGGACTGAATCTCACCAACAGCACCTTGTCCATTCACAGAATCACCATAGATAATTATCATATTTTGAGGGTGAGATTATATGTGCATGAGCATTCTGGGGAAATAGGATGATGAAAGCAGTATTTTAGAAGACAAGATTTTAGCCAGATTTTCAACAAGTGTTCTAAACCAGATATTTCTTATTTTTTATTGCGCAGTCTATTTGGAAAATACCCACCTGCTCAGAAAGAAAAAGCAAACATGATTGCTGTTGTAATTATCCATTCAGAGGGGATGTTATGTGAGCAGGCATATCACAAGCAATTCAATAAAGAACTTCTGGTAGGTTCCATCACTAGTAATGAATAGAGTTTAATTTCATTTCATTATAGTTCAAAAGCCTCCCCAGGGTATAATTCTGATTTCTTGCCATGGGAGCCAATTGTGTTATTAGAATAACAAGATGGTGTATTTTTTTAAATCACCTTCATTGGCTTTTTATCTTGACGATAGTAGAGAATTTGCGTGTGTATGTATCACACATTACGGAATAGAGGATTTGAGTGAGACATAAATCTTTAGAATTAAAGCCTAGGAGCAAAGTGTGTGTTCTGGGTGAGGTTTTAAGTGACAAGCTTCTGATGAGTGTTTCTTATCCCGAGGCAGTTTCTTGATCAATTAGCAATCAATTAGGCTTCTAGACATTGCTTAGTTGGCGTGGTCCTATTTCAAAATGCAATGAGTAAAAAAGAAGTTTTGGCAGATTCCAGAATCTATGAATATATGATTCCAGCATACTGGACACATTCAAATACTGTATTTTGTTAGTACATTAGGCCTTTCCATTAGTATATGGAAAAAAACGATAGGCTGAGATCTTTGCAGTCATTCCAAATGTGTATGACTCACTTGTTATTTAGTGTTTGAAACTGGTCTCTTCTCCACAATTGTTGGTGCGGAACGTAAAACTAAATACAGGATTTCAGTTAAAAGCAACAGAACAAAACATGGTATGAGGCACCCGCGATGCTCACTACTGTTGAACACTGGATTTTAACTTTGAATTTCCTGGAAATCAAAGCAAAATGAGACCTATATTGGGATGTATAGTTCTTAGATTTCCTGGACTGAAATTTTGACTTGTCCACTTCTATTCTTCTTGAAGCGTAAGAAGGGATAACAAAATCCCTTTTTAATATTTATATATAATTTAAATAAATTTAATATTTAGTCATGTAGTTTATATACTGGAATAGAATGTTTAATAATAGGGTTTTATAGTATATGGTATATTTAACAATTCCATAATATCATGGGACCACTGTGAGAATTGCAGGTTTTACTGCATGTAAGACATTTAAGTACTGCACACATTCTAAATACTCATTATAAGCTCAGTGAGTATGAGCAATGCATAATAATCATAACAATATTGTCCGACAAGGAATGTGCAGTCATTTATATAGTGAGTTTCTTTGTCCCTCTCCCTCCCCTAACAGCAGAATTTGAAAAAGGATTTATGGCCAGGGAAAATTGAAGGGAACTCTTTTACTGTAACATGTTCCTTATTTAAGTGTGACATTCAAAAAAGGCACATGAATATATTCTACCTAAGTATGTTTCTTTTACCAACTCTCTACAGAAATTGAGACCCTTAGCATTTACACATACATACCACAGAAAAGCCTTTTCCATGGCAACATGTTGGCACCTGATTGCCACCAAAGACACTGGATTGTCTGTTAATCTCCTGCAGTAGGTGTAAGAAGAGGAAGCCGTGAGAACTTGGCTGTGCGGAGTGCGTTATGCTGCCCCTTCCCATCAGTGAGTCTGACGTAGCCTCTGTCTGGCCCTACTGGAGTCACTTCCAAGCTATTAAACGAAGAGGTATTATACTGTTTGTTGACTAACATGACCTCAGTATGCTTTGTTATCAGACATGAATTAGTCAAGAGTTGGCTTTCTATTGCAAAGACGTGGAGACCAAAATCGTTTTCCTGCTACAAGGCTTCATCTACATTCTCACATCAGTCAGTCTCTGAAATGCCTGTGGGTACAGTTGGTATTTTCCCACAAAATGAGCTTTAAACATATTTAATTATTTACCGTATGACATGGATGAGAAGATTTTAACCTCAAGAAAATTTAAGGACAGATGGTATCAATAAATCATCCTAATACCGCCCCCCCAAAAGAAAAAGCAACAATATCTATGTCAGTCCTATGGACAAGGTCCAAATTTCAATAGAATTACGTTTAAACTGGCCTGCCAGCATTTGCTCCTAAAAATAACAGTAGGAATAAAATAAACTGCCCATTTAATATTCCTAGTACAGACCCCCCCAGTATGTTGACATTGTCCTATGATGCTAGATTTTTCCTTTCATTTGTGTTTTACCAGCACATAATAAATGTCATCACACTAGAGAAAGCTGTTGATTCTGATCTCTTTTGTATTTGAACCAAATCATTTTAATGCATGTATCAAATTATTTAAATATGAATTTTATAATACTGTTATTTAAGACTTTAAATTCAAAAACTTCTTTATTTCTATTATTATTATTAGTGTTTTATTTATTTTATTTATTTCTCTTTAGTGTTCCAGATTTCATTGTTTATGCACCACACCCAGTGCCCCATGCAGTACGTGTCCTCCATAATACCCACCACTAGGCTCACCCTCCCCACCCCCCTCCCCTCCAAAACCCTCAGTTTGTTTCTCAGAGTCCACAGTCTCTCATGATTCATCTCCTCCTCCAATTTACTTGGTTATTTTAGAGAGAGAGAGAGAGAGAGAGCCCGAGTGGGGAAGGGGGCAAGGAGACTGTCCTGGGGCTCAATCTCCGAGGCCCTTAGATCAAGACCTGAGCCTCAACAAAGAGGCCAATGCTTAATGGACTGAGCCATCCAGTGGCCAAAGTTATTTTTTCAATAAACATTTCCTGCCAGCGGAGTCAAAGTGTGATAAAAGATCACAGAAGCTGCGAAAGGTGTTACACTTTTTCTAATTTAACTCTCAGCTATAGACAATAGCCAGTTTAGGCAAAGAACACAGATTTTGGTCCTAGATTCAGGAAAAGTAGGAGCGGGACATTAGGCTCAGCTGTAATATGTACTTGCTTGTGCTTGCTGAGTAGAGCAATATTACATTTCTTAAAGTTCTCTCTGAAAACCTCTAACTTTGGGAGATGGAAGAAATCTGTTTGAGGAGTTTCTGGAAAGATTTTTTAATAGAGAAGATTGCTAAGGTTTTTCACTTAGGAGAAGGTGTAGGACATACCTACTTGATATTGATTCAGATGGTGAGAATAATTTGTCTTAAAGTGTTTACCAAATGAGATTTTTCACTACTGACACTGAGCGATATTTAAGGGTTTGATTTGTTAATGATTTATAAACTTTGTTTTCCTACATTTATAAGTTGCAATCTCTCAGTCTTAAGGGAGAAGAAAGACTCTGAAATGAAATGAGCTCTGATTTCAGTTATAATAATTTGGGACCCGTGCAGAGCTGGCCCTAGGGATAGGATAGGAATGTGTTCTCTTCAGTAACTCACAGATTCCTCAATTGAATCAATGATGACATTGAAATCTAGAATTTCTGAATGAGTTAATCATCTCCTGGTTCTCAGGCGAAAAATAGCTCAAAACCACTGTTTCTTAGATGGAAATATATTTGTATTGGATATGAGATGGGAGCTGGTTTTTAAAATCTTAATAAGAGGTAGCAAACTACTGCATACAATATATACACAAGACAGTTTCAATTCAATTGTTTCTAAAAAATGTGATAGCATATTCATTTCTATACTCCATTATATAAAATGTGCCCTTTAAATAAACTTTTTCACGCAGAAATTGGATGTGTGAAACTAACATGAAAAACCAAGGTAGCTGTAAAGTAAATTCAAGTCAGAATGCTGAAGGAAGAAACTTGCGATTCTTCTTCAACAACAACAACAACAAAATTACTTCTAAGTCAACTCATAGTTGTCCGACATTCCTCTCAGTTAATGCCAGAGTTCTCTGAGGCATATTAACAGGATAAACAAGAAAAAAAGTTAATTTCTTGACATACAACGAGGGTCATTTTAAAGATCTGCGTGCTCCAACTTTATTGTTTAATCACAAATACTTTGTAGCCTGAGGTGGAAATTCCTTCAGCGTGAATTTTACAGTTACTCACTATAGTGTTTATGTCATTGTACATCATCAACTTTTATTGTTTCAAATACAGCAAAATAAAACTGACTTCTACTTTTAATTACAAATACCAAATTATTTTTATGTTTAATTAAATTTTAAGGAATAATTTCGGAGTGGGTTACAGAGTACATTTAGTTATGAAAGTGCCCGAAATGATTTCATTGAGAAACATAATATAGCATCAGCCATAAAGTGTCATGGTTGGTAAGAAACTCACTGAAAGCCGTTCAGAAGATTTCTGTATTAACTTTTGCAAATGCACTCTTTAAATCCATAAATCTTTATGGGAACACATTTTAACAAATGTACTGTGGTTTATATTTAAAAGCACTGTGCGGTTTATAGTTAAAAGCAATTATGATTCCGTCTCTCTGCTGATCCGGCTAAGGGGAAGGTGCTCACTGAACACAAAGCTACAACATTTAAGAACGGGAAGGATTGTTGTTTAAATTCAGGACATTAACCACCCTCCAAACTGGGTCAGCGACCTCCTTGTAATAAGACCAGCTTCACTGAATACATATAAAGGGACTATTAGGAGCTAAAATAAGCTAATAGAAAAGAAGACATCAAAAGTGGGTAGCAAGGATGCCTTTTGCCTGTATCTCCCAGATATTTCTTACTGGTGCCTCCGACTTAGAAGAAAAACATGTGTCACCCCTCTATAACTCTGCAGGTTATTTCTTTTTTTTCTTATGCTGTGTGTGTTCATGGTATTACCTGGTGTCCAGCCGTCCAGACTTCAGAGTCATCCTGAAGTCCACTCTCATCTGCCTTCTTCCAGACCCAGACAAATCTCAATCTTGAATTTGTCTTGTCCTTTCTGCTCTTGTCCCTCCTCGTGCTTTTTCTGCCTTCAACTCCTGTCTCTCTCTTCAGCCCATCTTCCACACTATAGCCAGAGTGAATTTTAAAACCACAGACTCCAATGTGTTTCCTGAAGCATTTGATCATTTTCCCCTTTCACAGAATTAAGTCCAAGTCCCTTGGCATTCTGAAGTGTCTGTTCCTTAAAGAGCATTTAAGGTTCCATAGAGAGCATTCTTGAATATTTGTTCTAGCCCCGTAACTTGTCTCTCATAGACCCTTTTCTGATGTTCTTGTCGTACCTCAGCTACCTCTTACTCTTGTTCTCTGATCTTTGTACATCCTGAATGTCCCCTGTCTTTGCTGCTTGATAATATATCCATAATTTAATTTACTTCGGATGATACTTCTTGTCTTCAGCTATTTAAAGACTTACTTGGCCTCTTTCTATATTTTGTACCTCCTTTTATGTAACAGGTTTGTATTAATTATTGCATTATATTATCACCTAATGATTTGCCCTTCTGACTCTCCTATATTCAAACAAAAAAAGTATCTTATTCAAGTTTGTATTTCATAGGCTAACTCTGACTTTGTCCTGTTTAACCCATATTTATTGATTGAGAGATTAACTGGCAATTGGGAGGCCTAGATTTTAATCCTGAATTTTTGCTAATTTACTACTGGAATCTAACACGACCCTCAATTTTAAGTATCTTTAGGATGAATGGTGTAGCAAGACAAGTGACTCTTGAACTTGATGTCTTTAACACATCCTAAAAGCAGTGTACAAAGAGAATCTAAGCCTTATTATAATGGCTCATATTAAGGACAGTGGCAACTGAGGGTTTTCTGCAAAGTTTGAATGTCTTATTGCTTAATCCCATCTCATTTCATTTCAAGGATTGAGGATGAGTAAGATCAGGGTCTAATTGGGAAGCCAACATGTTGCAATCTATTTTATACTAACTGTGATCAATATAAATAGGTTTTTAAATATTTTGTTTCTGAGAGTGAGTTCTGGTACATTTTGGAAAACAGAATAATTCAACAAAATAATTTTGTCTGAGTTCTTAAAATATCCCCACTTGTAAATTAATTGCTTGTCACCTTCCATAGGAAAATTAAAAGTTATGGTTACATCCACTGCTATGAAATGAAAGGTTTAGTTATTGAAGGTTGGCCCCCTAAAACTTTTGCCTAACTACTGTATTACCTTAAAAACATGTTTACTTTTGCTTTCTGAAGAATTATTATCTGAGCAAATTTTACAAGATATAGATGACACATACATATTTAAAACCAAATTAACTAAAGCATCAACAGGAAGGTATCAAATAAACAACTTAACTTTACATTTTAAGGACCTAGAGAAACAATGAACTAAGCCCAAAGATAGCAGAAGTAAGGAAATAATGATGATTAGAGTAGAAGTAATTGAAATGGAGACTAAAGTAACAAATGAAAAGATATATGAAACTATGAGCTGGGCTTTTGAAAAGATAAAAATTCGACCAACCTTTAGCTAAGCTAACTAAGAAAAAAAGAAGAATCAAAAGCAAAATGAAAGAGGGGACAGTACAACAGATAACACAGAAATAGAATGATCATAAAAGAATACATTGAACAATTATATTCTAAAATTGTAATGTACAAGAAATGGAGAAATTCTTGGGAACTTATCTACCAAAACTGAAATATGAAGAAATAGAAATAGAAGAAATAGAAAACTTGAATAGACCAAAAGAAATTGAATCAATAATCAAAAACTTCCCAACAAAGAAACTATCAGGACCAGATAGCTTTGCTGTTGAATTCTACCAAACAGGAAGGAACACCAATCTTCATCAAATTCTTTGAGAAATCAAAGAGGAAGGAACAATTTGAAATTCATTTTAGGAAGCCAGCATTAGTATGCTGATGATACCAAAGCCAGACAAAGACATTACAAGAAAATAAAGTTATAGGTCAATACCCCTAATCAATTCAAATGCAAAAATCTTCAGTGAAATATTAGCAAACTGAATTCAATAGCACATTTAAAGAATCACATACCATGAGTAAGTGGGATTTATCCCTAGGATGCAAGAATAGTTCAACATATGCAAATTGATAATGTGAAACACCACATTAACAGAATGAAGGATGAAAACCGTATGATGACCTCAATACATGAAGAAAAAGCATTTGTCAAAATTAGACATCCTTGCATGATAAAGCTCTCAACAGATTAGGTATAGAAGAAGGTACTCAACGCAATAAATTTTATATAGGATACACATGCTGCTAATATCGTGCTTCATGGTAAAAAGCTGAACAATGGTTTTTTAAAAAATATTTTATTTATTTGAGAGAGAGAAGGGAGAGCAAGCATGAGAGAGAGAAAGGGAGAGAGAGAGAGGGAGAGGGAGAAGCAGAGAGAGAATCAGGTTCAATGCTCATCAGGGAGCCTGACACGGGGCTTGATCCTAGAACCTGAGATCATGACCTAAGCTGAAGGCAGATGCTCAACTGGCTGAGCCACCCAGGTACCCCTAAATCATAGGTTTTTCATAACTGAATAAAGGCCTCTCTCCTGTGGTTGTTGGAAACAATATCTAGATAAGTGGATGTTGGTATGGATAGGTGGCTAGATAAATGTATCTCCCTAAAGTGTTCAGATTTGTTAGAATCATAAAGTATTGTTATTGCTAATGATTTAGAAGGAATGTTCTTGATCTTATAAATTTCAGTTTGGACTTTGTGTTTTGACCAATTAAAAAAGACTAGAATGTTTGAGATCATTTGAAGTAGCCTATATACTTCTTAGTCCCCCAGATGTTGGAAATATCCTGCTACATTTTGTTTTTTAGTCTCCTTAAGGAATGATTGTAATGCAAATATGTCCGCAAGTTAGAATGTGATTGATTAGAACAGCACTATAGTCTGGTTATTATGATCAATTATAATACACTTATTATAGCTTTTATTCCTGACTTGCTTCAGTAGTTTCATATATTCAAACAAAGTCACATATTCTTGAGACTATACCCTGAATAACTTAATGAATTTAAATTTGCACCTTTACTTGCCTATTTTCCGACTATTCCTTAGGGCAGTTAACTTTGACACACAGCTAATTTTATCCTTTATTTGGGGATTTAAAGTTGTGTTAAAATTCTGTGGTTAACTCCAAGTTTTAGATTATACTCACATTACTGACTTCACCCCTTTGTGCAGACAAGCATCGACCTCCCCAGATCATTCCATGACAACAGTAAACATCATTGTTCTAGAATTTCATGTCTTGGACATTATGGTGCTTTGGAAGTGTGACCTTTGGGTGATTTAGACAACCAAATGCCATTAAGCAAAGGCATATTTCCATAATGCAGAGAAGAAGTTCTCTTGTTAAAAAATTATGGACAAGATAGCATAAGCTATCGAAAAAGGCAGATCTGAATTTAGATCCCAGCAGTGATACTTGTTAGTTGTGTGATTTTAAATGTTACTTGATTCTCCAAATTGAGATATCTTCCACTTATTCTGCAGGGAAATAATAATATCCTAGTAGGTTTACCATAAATATTAGAGATGATGTATATTAAAAGAACAAGAATAGTAATTGACACTTGTAATATACTATTGTTGTTATTGTTGTTAAAATGAATGATAATATAATAAAAGCCCTTAATTTGTGTTCTTAATTTAATTTCATAAGGTAACTTAATTAGAATATAAGCCCAAGTAGTGTTAGAATATAAGCCCATTACTTAGATTGAAAGGCGATCAAGAAATAAGAGATTATGTAAAATGATGGACAAAATTCTAAGTTTCTTTTTTAATTCCAGAAATCTCCTTTACTTAACTGGTTATAGTACCTTTCTCACCATTCCCTAACAACTGCTTTTAATTACATCATTTCTTTGGATTAGCTAATGGTTTCGCTTGACCTCTTCTTGTGGATTTCATCAGATAAATCAAGGCCAGGTTCAAGCTGGAATGATAGCAAAGTAGGGTCTTAAATAAGGAATTTGTATGATGAATTGCCTTGCCCTTTGTTTCGGTTTCAGGGGTATGCTTCTGTATAAGATACTTGCTGACAAAGTAGAAATGCATTTTTAGTTTATCAGTAAATAGTCAAATGTACTTGTAGTCAAATTTCCCAATGGGAATCACTTCTATGGATTGTAAAAGTATTCATTATCATGTCATTAATAATTATGTTTACAAACACTTAATAATTAACCATGTTCTGGGACTCTTTGAGGTACCATATATACAATAAGAATGTGCAGTCACCTTGGTTAGTACAAGTAAATGAGCAGGTTCTATGGGACACACTGGTAAGAATCCAGTTTTCTCACTCAGCTCAATGATTCACCAAACGGAGATGGCCATTTTGCTTCTTATTAGCATGATTCAGTTGAAATGTGGGGATTATTTTACAACTCACTTCAGTGATATGCTGGAGCTGGCCTGTATTGGTTTCTAAAAGCTGACTTAAATTTGGAGGGAATTTGCCTCCTGGTCTTTAAATATTTGGTAGCTTGAACTTGGCCAAGGTGTGCATATATACCAAACAAATTAGAAAATCTTTCTGCTCCTTATCCCCCAAATTGCTTATTTTTCAGCATTTATTAACTGATACTATATCTGACTCATTTTCACACCTTCACTACCACAAGGTGATTGTTACTTAACCCTAAATTTAATCACTGTGAGGTGGGGATACAGAATTAGGAGTTGATTGAGAAAATCTGGCTTCTGTTTCATTTAAATATTACTGGAAGAAGTAAGAATGCTGATGAATGTATTCTTTCTTCAGTATCAATGTTCAAGAAAATTTAAAATGTACTACAGAAACTATACTATTCTGTATAGAATTCCTTTTGAGCAGTTGACAGGTTCAGAAATAAGTATATTATGGAAAAATAGTGTTTTCCAGTAATGAACAATGCTGCCACAACTTGGCTGTTCTGGTTCAGAGTGATGATACTTTGAATTTAAAATGATATTTTAAAAGACGGATTAAAATTTTAGAAAAAATAATTTAATGGAGATGACCAAAAAAGTTTTATAATCATTACCAAATGACTCACTATGAAATTTTATCCATTAATTCAGCATCTGCACTTTCTGTAAAACTTCCTTTCCCATCCTGGTTGAAATTGGGGTTATAGTTTATTATTGCATAAGAAATCATAGAATCCGAGTCTTAAATCAATACTCATGTGGTCTAAAATAATTGCTCCTGTAAAACACAGTCAGACCATTTTCAATTTCGAATGGGAAACTGGCAAGATTCTAGTGCCTGTTCTATGGATAATGGTTTTACAACTAATTCCTTATATCCTAAGTGTATAAGCCTTAGAGTCATGTCTCTGATGATCAGAGAGAGTCACTTTATTAATCCATCAGGACTCATTTTGACACCGTGTTCTTCCTTGTGATTTAAAGGTGTTTTTTAAAGATTCATTTATTTGTAAAAAAGAGAAAAGATTTATTTATTTGAGAGAGAGAGAGAGAGAGAGAGCAGATGTCTGAGTGCATGAATTGGGTGAGGGGCAGAGGGAGAAACTCTTCTAGCGCTGGGCTCAATCCCAGGACCCTGAGATCATGACCTGAACCAAAACCAAGAGTCCTATACCCATTAGACTGAGCTACCCAGGTATCCCTGATTTCAAGTTTAATAGTGAATACAGTGCTGATGTTTTAAAGGTACCATCTTTTATAAATAAATAAATAAATAAATAAATAAATAAATAAAGGTACTATCTTTACCTATCCAGATATTACTTATCAAAAGAATCTTGCAATAAGATACCTTTTCCCTTTTCTCTTTTTCAAAATAGGGTTTGTTTATCACTTTAAAAGACTTGTTTATTATAATAGAAGAAGAATTATTAATTCCCTACTCCAGCCTCTCTTAATTCTTTCTGTGGGAACAACTTTTGACAGAGTGTATATCACTTTACATCATTCTCCAAGCTCATAAATAAGTACACAAATAGATACATTTTATTATTTTGTTTGAGGCTTTCTTAAAGCGGAAGAAGAGCATACACTTTATTCTCCAACTTCAGTTTTTTACTTAGAAGTATGAGGATCACTCCTGGTCAGTAGACACAGATTCTCCTCACTCTTCCTGATGGCTCCATAGTGGTCCATAACATAGATGTATCAATTTTTTTCAACCATTCATGTACTCATAGAACCTCAGATTGTTTTTGTGTTTTTTTCTCCTCTTTGAGCAATGCTGCTTTTGTGTGTGTTGATGTGTGTGTGTGTGTGTACTCACACATATGTATGTATGTGTTTTTAATGAAAAAAAAATTCCAAGAGTGTTACTGCTATTAAATTTAAACTATAATAGATATTGCCAAGTTGTGGGCACCTGGGTGGCTCAGTGAGTTAAGTGTCTGCCTTTGGCTTAGGTGACAATCCCAGAGTTCTCAGATTAAGCTCTGCATTGGCCTCCCTGCTCAATGAGGAGCCTGCTTCTCCCTCTCCTGCTCTCCCTGCTTGTGTTCTCTTTCTATGTCAAATAAATAAATAAATAAAATCTTAAAAAAAGATATTACCAAATTGTTTTTCAAGTATATTTTCATTAAAATCAACTCTACTTAACAAAATTGTGGGGTTTTATTGTAGCATTAAAACATATTTTTTAAATTCCCAAAAGGAAAAATTTATGTCTATTTATACAAACCATTACAGTTTGGTATAAATATAACAGCATTATAATATATTGGTTTTATAAATTTGAATAGAATCTGTTCCTTGAGAGAAAATTGTGTAAAAGACATTTTGGATTGTGATATCTACAATGCTAGCTGTCAAAAGAGAATCCTGTCAAATGAATGAATGAATAAATGACATTACTTACTCAAAACCATGCCCTTCCTGCATGTACTTCCTCATTGTCTTTATAGGATATAGTCATAAATTCTACTTTGACAGACACTTGGAGTCCTGTTGCTGAACTTGGAGGTGTTTCTTGTCATTTTTCCTTTCCCTCAGATGCTCTTGGTTCTGTGTTTAACTCCAGAGTTTAGAAGATAAGATGTAATGGTGACTTATGTTGAATAATAAAGTTGGTTTGGGTGAATTTTTTTCTTGATATATTCAGTTTGAACTTCTACAGAAGAAGTCAATATTAAGAATAATATTAATATGAAAAGTAAACTAATTTGTATTTGAACTTTCCAACAGGGATCAAGGAAGAGTTTTGTGCGGATGTTATTATTTTTGACAGAGGCTTATACCTTTTGGATTTTTTTCCCCTCTGTATTCATTGTCATTTTTTTCCCCTCTTAGAACAATCATTGCTTTAAATTTCCTTCCTCCCTTTCTCCCTTCCCTTTCTTCCATAGTTTTCCCTTATTCTTTTTCTTTCTTTTGTTGAATATAACAAATCTGACATTCTTATTGATTCAGGAAGAAATACCAAGACCTATGAACAGAACCTGTTGTATTAAACAGAGTAATATGAGAGTAATATGAGAATTGATGTCAGGAATTGGAGCTCCAAGATAATTGGTTGTTGCTGGTTCCTGGTCCTCTCTCGATGGCACTGTTGTAGGTGGGGGGAACATAGGGGCCAGGATCTATGTTGAAGTGTTACTTGTCACTTACTGTCCCAATTTCAGCACTTGTGTGGTATAACCTCTTTTTACCTTGTTCAGTTACATATTTACAACTGTAGCCCTTGCTGCTACCCATGAGGTGTTAGTCCTAAAACTATTCTTTTCACCAAATTTCATGTAGAATTCTGAGCTCTGTCTCCTAAGAGATCAGGCTCGCCTGGGAGTTGGAGGCTTCCTTAGGAAGCAGTCCTTATTAGCCTGGTCCTCTTAATGTTTTTCCTCCTCCCTCTCATGTATGTTGTTTTTTAGTAAATTAATTGCTACCTTGTATATGTTTACTATGTAACAATACAACCATCTAGACCTTGGAAATAAAAAAAAAAAAAACAACAAATACCAGTACAGTATGTAGTATAGAGTACAAGGTTGATACATCTTTGATGAATGCACAAGTCATAGAAAGATTAGTTTTATTTTGGAGCACCTCGGTGGCTCAGTTGCTTATGCTTCTGCCTTGGGCTCAGGTCATGATCCTAGGGTCCTAGGATCAAGTCCGGCACTGGGCTCCCTACTCACTGGGGAGGCTGCTTCTCCCTCTCCCTCTGCTCCCCACCTTGTGCTCTCTCGCTCTCTCTCTTTGTCAATAAATAAATAAATAAAATCTTAAAATGTGAGTTTTCTTTTAAAGGCTAGTGTTTTGGAGAAATTCCTGTACCATATTGCTGCTAAGGAAGTGGCTGTGACAAGGAAACGAAATGATGGAAATGAGAATGAGAAGCAGGCAAGGATGACCAAGCACTGAGTAAATCCTTTTTCGTGTTTGTTATTTCTCAGTTAACATAGTTTACTAGGAAAAGGCAACTCTTGTTTCCAGATGTTCCAGTCTTCCAAGAGACAAATGTCCTACCTCGAACAGTTTAGCCGATTTTATTCATTGATCGTTGCAGTGGAGAATGAGGAGGCAGTCAGTTGTTTCTAGAGGACAATCTTTACTTCTCTGAGATTGCAGACCCTCTGAGATCCCTCCCTGCCAGTGCCTATCCTTCTTCCACCCCTTCTATCTTCTCTTTCTTCTTGTCTCCTCTTTCATTTCACTTATGTATTGAATTGCTACCATGCTTCAGCCTTCATTCAAAGCAATAACCACAATGGGTAAGGCTGTCATCGCTGTGCGGCCAGCCTTCCCTATGATAGTAGGGAGACAGAAAATTAAAATGAACACTTAAATGTGAAAAATTAATACAGTGATTGATTGTTGCTATAAAATATAAGGGTGATGAGTCGTAGAGTGATGGAGGTGTTGTTGATGTTGTATGGCCAAGGAAGGCCTCCCTGAGTCAGGACTTTAAACAAGACTGAGGAACCACTTGTGTAAAGATCTAGGTCAGAGGGAGGAATATTTCTGATGAAGGACTGAGCTGGGGGAGAAAGGCCTTGGGGATGGAGCCTGGAGAGTTAAAGGAGAAAGGGGTGGACGAGGAGCAGTGGGCAGGCAGATCTTGCAGATCTTGGAGGCCACTGTGAGTTCACTGGGAAGAAAATAGATTATTATAAGCAGCCAATTGCTAAGATCTGTTGTGCAGGTTGGCTGCTGTGTGGAGAAGGGCTGCTGTGGAGAAACAGTGGAAGCAGAGGATCCCTGAGGGCTTGGGGTGAATGCATGAGATGAAGCTGGGATTAAGCTGATCAGGCCCTCCTCTCCTGTATTTGGGCCTGAAGCAAGTGAGAAAGGGAGGATTCTGGCTGATGAACCTCCTTTGCCTTGTGTTTTGTCCCCTGTATGAAGAACCTCACACATGCCAGTGAACAATCCAGCCATCTGGGCAAGAAATCTACAGGGTGGTGTTAGGTGGTGGTCATCGTGGTGGTGGTGGTGGTGGTGGTAGGATTACTTGGTCCCACAGATTCCCTGTCTTGTAAAAAAGGGTGAAGATGAAGGTGGACAGAATTGGGCCCAGTTAAGCTAGAAGCCCAGACCCTGGCACCCTGGTTGCTCAGCTATAAGAGAATTGTTGATGTTAACATGAAATACAGAGAAAGTAGAGAGGTACTGTACATGTTTTGAAAGTAAAGCCAGACTGGTGGGAGTGGGGAATTTGAGGAAAATAGATAGCATGTGTCTTCCTAGAGTTTATGATGTAGACATTAGGTCTACGTCAACATGTATATGTACATTAGGCCAGGGGGAAGCTATGATAAAAATTAGTAGCCCATTTAGACAGCTAAAAAAATTCCTCTCACTTCCAGTCCCAGATGTGTTTCGTGTGACATCTTTGGTGTTGTAACACAGGAATTGATAGGACTGACCCTCAGCAGGAAGAGCACAACACCATCCAAATATCAGAGAATCAATAAATAAAATAAAATAACTTTTCTTTAACTGAAATGGCATGGAAGGTTAATTAGCTGTCAAGAAGAGGCTGGGTCTGACCAGATTTGCCTAATTCCCTGAACCCAACCAGGCATCTAAGCAGAGGATAATAGGGAGAAGAGTAAATTTAAAAGAAAAAAAAAAGTCCAAGAAAGGTTGTACAGACCTAACCAAGGATGGGCCAGAATGAGGGTCAGTTTCTTCAAGGACTAAGATGGTCATGCAGAATCCTCTTCATTTAATTAATTTTTGTTTGCTTGTTTAAATATTTTATTTACTTATTTGAGAGAGACATAGATAAAGCACAGTAGGGAAGAGAGAGAGAAGCAGGCTCTCTGATGAGCAGAGAGCCCAACACCGGGCTGCATCCAAGAATCCTGGGTTCATGACTGGAGCTGAAGGCGGATGCCTAACTGACTGAGCCACCCAGGCATCCTAATTTTTTTAAATTATTAATCAAAAATATTTACTGCCAGGTCTGCTTTTGGTCACAGAGAAGTATAAATAGAATTTGTGTTATTATGTAAGTTACAATTGTGTCCCTGAATTCATGTACATCCGGTTTAATTATAGGGCATTGAAATAGGGGGTTGAGGGATGGACTGGTGAACTTGGATGGAGACAGAAAGGAGTCAGATAATAAATAGCCACTGAGGGAAACTGTGTGATTGTGTCTGTGGAGGGAGCTTGGGATGGGGGCAGTGATGATTTCTTATCAAATGAATGAATGATTCTGTGATTTGATCCTGTGCTGTTGACTCATGAGTCTGAAACTTCTTGATTCCCTCCCCAGATTGAAGAGTTTAGTGCCTGCCTTTGAGAGAAAACTGTACTTGGAGAATGAGGCCATGGGATCCTCATTTCAAGTAAAAGAAATGCCAAGATTGGGTAGAGAAGTACACCGTTACAAAAAGTAATCTCGTAGGTGATGTAAACTAAGTGTGCATGTGCAGGTGAATAACTTTTATCAATAATTGAATTTATAAATAGAGACATTTATCAATACTCAGTCCAGGAAAGGAGAGAAGTATTGCAGAGTTTCTGGAAGGAGGTCAATATTCAGGCTTTATATTTTCTAAACAGCGTTCATTACTATCCCATATCACGGACTTGATTGCATTCTTCAGGATGCTTACTGACCCTTATGAACTGGTCATAAGATGGTTTCCTTCTATTTACTAGAGAAACAACCTTTATATTAAAGATCTGCAAATAAAATAATGTGTTGAAATATGGGGACATTTTGAAACTGCTTAGGTATGGTAGAGGTTAATGATTCCAGTTATATCTTAATAATTACTGTCATCAGGTTTCTACCTTTATAGCTTTTTAATTGTTTCAAGATCATAAAACAGCAAATTTAGCACAAGCTTGAGAAAGATCCTTTATAGTATAACATAATTTTATATTGATATTATCACTATAAAATGATTCACAAAAAAAGCATCTCAATGGATTTTACTTTCCACACATCTGATTAGTATTTCTGCTACAATATATTATCCACTCAGTAGTATGTTACAGCATTCCTGCTAAATAAGCATTCTGCTTGTATTTAAAGCAAGCATTTTAAGGTCTTGGTGTTTACAGCATTTTAAGGTCTTGGTGTTTACTAGGTTTACCTTGAGGATGCAAAATGACAAAAAGGAGGTCTGGCAGGATCAAGGAACACAGGAAGATTGTGCTTCCCTGGGAGAAGTCAGAATTCTCCCTCAGAACTCTTAGAGAGAATGTTTTGTTTTTAGTTTTTGTTTTATTTTGTTTTTCTGGCCAACTAATTCCATTTTGGGCAAATTGTTTTGCTCCATGCAAATATATTGAGATTGTGCTATGAAACCTTCTGTGTGTGTGTGTGCGTGTGCGCGTGGGTGGGTATGTTAGTATCAGGGGAAAGGTCACATCAGAGAATGTGAATTTAAGCTCCTTAGTGTTCTAAGGTTCACCGGCTACCTGTGTGCTTTAAAATCTGAAATGTACGGCTACCTGTGTGCTTTAAAATCTGAAATGTACGTAGCCAAATGAGTCCATCCTCTTTCCTGAGCCAAACATTTCTGAGAGCTGGCACTCTACAGCATACAAACAGGGACTTTTTTTTCCTCCTTCTTTTAAACAAGGCAAGAGAAAAGAAGGAAATTGGAAATGGATGGGGAGAAACTAAGATGTGTTGTGTGTATACATGGAGCCAGACGTTGTGTTTCCCCTTGTGCCAAATCATACGAGATGCGCGTCAGGCCAGTCCTGCAGATTTATAGTTGTGTTAACTTTTAGATGAAGATGCACAGCTACTCCTTTCAGTATTGCCCATGTAGCCATATCCTTACACAGCGGGCAGAGAGATCTTTCCTGAAAACAATCTGAATCTGATACCCCAACTGAAAAGGGTTCCAGATCTCCCAAAGCCCTTCATGCAGTGTAAGTTCTGGAACATAGCTCTAGCCCCCACATTACAAATGGGCCAGCACCTGTGAGTCACTTCCTTCTTTGTGCTTCAGGTCCCTACAGGTTGTGTGAGGATTAGAAGGATTAATATATCTGAAATGCTGGGAACAATGCTACATAAATGATTACAGTTATCATTAATATTAGTTCTCCATTGGGCTGTTCCACAAACACCTAAACACATCCTGCATCATCATTTCCCCTTTCCTCTCTATACCAAGTGTCAACTGCTCACCATGTCAGGAACCTCTCTACCTCTAAATACCCACCCACCCACTTAGTTCTTCCAGAGTCCAGCAGCTCTGCCTTCTGTTAGCCCAGCTGCCAAGGCCCAAGCTGGACACGAGCCCTGTCCAAGCTGGGCCACTGTAATAACCTCCAGATGAACTCTGCTTCCCACCTGAGGGCCCTTCTGTTCCATACTTCTTGATGGCACAGAGCAATCTTTCAGAAAGTCTTACCAGAAAAAAATCAATCCTGTCATCAGTTGCCTACTCAGAAATCCTTTGCTGGTCTCCATTCTTGACAAGAGTGTTTGAACTTCTTAATGTCAACCGCAAGGCATTCATGGTCAACCCTAGAACTACTCGTCCAACACCCTCTTGCCTTTGGCCCCTTACCTCCTGCCAGACCCTGTCATCTCCCCTCCCATGCACCCTTTCCTTAAGCACTATTTAAATGAATACTTATAAAAATGTTGTGCTGCATCAAGCTTCTGTGCCTTTGTCTCTAGCGATCCACTCCCAGAATCCACTTACTCGCTCTTCCCATACCCACCTATTTCCTATTTATTCCTCAGACATAATTAAAGCAGAGCCCTATCTGAAGGGTTCCCTGACTTCAATCCACCTTCCATCCCCAAATAGACTTAGATGTGCATTTGTATCAGTCAAGGCTTAGAATCTGGCATTTGCCCTATTTTTTTGGTGATTTCTTACTTATGTGTTGATTTTAGTCTCTAACTGAATACACACTCCTTGAGGGTGAAGTCATGTCTTATTTTGTTTCCTGGTACATAGAGTAGAGCTGAACACAGTAGGCATTCATAAATGTATGTCAAATTGCTGAATAAAAGAACCTGTGATAAGGAAGGGCAATTGACTGGTGATAATTAAGATGGTTAAAAAAAATCATCATCACCTGATTGAACAGTATCTCCTACTGGATAGACATAATGAAGCCAACTCTTTATTTTCCAGATTAAATGAGGTGAGTAAAATCAATAATAATTCAACCTGACATGTAATTCCTAATGCAATTGACCCTTGAGCAACATGGGGTTAGGGTCACCAGCCTCCCACACAGTTGAAAATCTGTGTATAACTTCTGACTTTTCCAAATTTCTGGAACATAGTTCTAGTTTAACTAATAGATATTAGTTTAACTAACATAGATATTAGTTTAACTAATATCCTTCTGACTGGAAGTCTTACTAATAACAAACTGTCAATTAATACATACTTTATATGTTATATGTATTATATGTTATAGTTTTATAAAGTAAGCTAGAGAAAAGACATCATGAAGAAAATCTTAAGGAAAAAAAAATTTACCATGCTGTGTTGAATTATTGAGAAAAAAATCCACCTGTAAGTGGGCCAGTGTAGTTCAAGACTGTGTTGTCCAAAGGTCAGCTGTATATATGTATATTCAAAATTTACATTTTTTCCTACTTTTTGATAGTCTATGAATTCACTTATTGAACAGTAGTACATTTACATCATCTAAAGAAACTTGCTATGATTAAAAATTAAGGATGGCCTGAAGACAGACTATTTTGAACCTTTACTTTGCTTTGACTAGCTACTTGATTTTAGGCAAGATGCTTTAACTTTCTAAGATACATCTAAAATGTGAACATGATAGTAAACTTTATTTCATATGGTCATTGTGAGAAGGTAATCTATTTATGGTACTTAGTACAGTGTTGGATGCAAATACAATGAATTTGTAACTGTTAGCAATTAATATTATTTGCTTAACTGCAGGAGACATGCTCCTCCCTACCAGGAACAAACAATTCAAAAGTGCCCATTCAAACAAAGTAACATTCTCTATTCCCTACCATCATAAGAAGGATTGAATCTGGGGACATTTGGGGAATCTATTTTGTGTCAGATGCTGTGCTAGACTCTGAGAGTATAAAGATATGTAAGACTGAATCCCTAGTCCAGGAACTCATAGTTGATGGTTTAGTCCTCTTCAAAACGTTCATCCTGGAATGAAGATTGGAAGCAAAAGGAAAATAGAGAACGACCATGCATATAAATTGAACCGAAATGTCAGCAGAACAAATGATCAATCAACAAATATTAGGTATCACACCATATGGGACTTACAAGGGGATGTTTCATACTATTCAGATAATTATTATGGAGGAACACTGGTAGTGAATAAGGTGGGAAGTCCAGAGAGTTTATGTAGAGCACCCTAAACTCTACAATTTATAGAAAATGAAAAGAAAAGAGAAGCCCTCAAGTGGAGAAAGGGGAGGACCATGAAGAAGTTTAAAATATTATATTTGCTTTCATATGATTTGACTAAAATTTTTCACATCTGTGGTCTCAGTATTTCGTGAAGCCATCCATTCATTTGGTTATTCACTCACTTAGTATGTCCAAAGTACCCAGGCATGTAAATGGCTTTGCATCACAACTGACTGAATGAGTGTGAGGAGTGAGATACTCTTCTTGGTGCTGGTTATAGCTAATAAACAAACCAAAGTCTCTGCCCTCAAGAAGATGATATTTTAGGATGGTTAGCATCATGTGTTACTCTCAGTAAACTACCAGCTAATATTTATGGGACAGTTTATAGAGCTGGTAATGTATCAGTAATACAGATTGGGTCCTTCAGGAAATAAACCCTGAGAGAGAGTTTAGTGTTCAGAGTGTTAGGGAAGGAGGGAAAGCAGGATTGAGCTGCATTGAGGGCCCAAAAAACAGCTTATGGTGTGCAGTTGCCACAGACAGAAATGGCTAGAATGCAAATTTATTTTCTTTAGAGTTCTGGAGGTTAAGAGCCTGAAACAATCTGCAGAATTGTGTTCCTTCTAGAGAATTCATAGTGGAATCTGTTTCTTTGCTTTTTCTAACTTCTAAAGGCTGCTTATGTCCCTCAGAGTTCCTGCAGGGAACTCTGGCTCTTGAGTGATCACTCGGAGTTGTCCTACATTGGGTCCAAATGGCTGAGCTTTTATACACATGCCTCAACCAGTCACTGGATACTGTATGCTTCAGAAGAGCATGATGTTGGATGAAGGGAGCCTGCTCGGGCCAGCATTGAGCTTTCTTCTCACAGGAATATTGAACAAAATGTATGATTTAAAGGGGTCCCATGTTTCCAGATGGCTCAGAGCACTCTTCCACCTTGACTCTCTCTCATTGGGATTCTCCATGGGATTATCTACAGGTTCTGTTTCATTTTGGTTTGGCTTTGTTTTGTATCTGGATCATCTATAAAGCTGAGAGCACCTCACCAGCACATCTCCTTGGAAAGCCTTGGAAGGGACCCAGCAATGTATACACGTGTATTAGTTTCCTGTTGCTGCTATACCAAGTTACCACAGACATAAATGGCTAGAGCATAAATTTATTTTCTTTAGGGTTCTGGCATTTAAGAGCCTGAAACAACTGTGGTCAGGGTTGTGTTCCTTCTAGAGAATTCTTAGTGGACTCTGTTTCTTTGCTTTGTCTAACCTCTAAAGGCTGCTTGTGTCCCTTGGCTCATTTTTTCCCCTCCCATCCTTATAACCTTTGGCTTTCATCTTCACGCTACTTTCAGTCCCTTGGATCTTCTGCCTCACTTTTATGAGGACAATTACAACTTCATTGTGCCCACCTCTGTTAAGCAGGAGAATCTCCTCATCTCAAAAGTCTAATCACATCTGTCGATCTCCCCAGGCCAAGATGTACGGCCTGGGGAATTAAGTGGTGAACATCTTGGGCAGCCATTTCTCAGTGTACCACAGAACAATCATATGTTTATGTATGTTTATTAGAAGTAAGATACACAGTTAAGATGACCATCTCTTTGATCTGCTTTTATACTTCACCTTGAAGGGACATGTTGGAGTAGCTTCAGACATTTTGGTTTTAAAGGGGAATTTCACTTGAAGGTACATTTGGTTTTGTTTTAATGAGATGCATCTATGTTGTTTACAGTGACAACCATGTATTTATAAGGTGTCACTGAGTGCTGGGTGTGGGAATGGCTTCCAGGAGTAGTCCTGTGCCTCTTGTGCCAACTCACTCAACACTGTGCCTTGAAGGTTCTGTGCCAAAGGTCATATTGCGGTAAAAATACGTCCTATCCTGCCCACAACTCTATGTATACAGACAGTGGAAGAGAATCTGGGCTTGAAATACATGAAGCCTGAAGCCATTTGGTAGAAAATGATTGGGGGAGGGAAAAAAGAAGAAAAAAGAGAAAAAATATATATGACTAATAAAAGATTTCAATCAACCATGCTAGAGGATAGACTTTTTTTAATTCTCTTTATAGGGTGGTACTGAGTGTTTGTCATATGGAAGTCAGTTAAGTCATGTACAGTTAAAAATTGTACACAAAGTACTTTAAAGTATGCCAAGCAGTTCATCATAAAAATATTATTATTCTGTGTTGTTTGTGATATTTGTCAGCTTTTAAGAATTTATGATTCTTTTATCATAAATACTTTCATACCTAAATGTCTAATTTTTTGTAATAATTTCTTTTTTCTCAAAGTAGATCCACCCATGCACAAAACCATATAAGCTTCAGGCCCCACAGAATCAAGATAGGACACTGACAAAACTTGTATCAGTCAGGCTTCAATTAGAGAAGCAAATTATCTATCTATCTATCTATCTATCTATCTACCTACCTACCTACGTACATTTAGGGAGGTATGTATTACAAGCAATTAGCTTATATAAGCATGTGCCAGGGGGTGTTGGGGAGACAGGTTAAACAAGTGAAATCTATAGGGAAGATACAGGTAAGGGGCATCAGTTATAGACCAAGCTGTTGTTTGGGTCTCTATCATCAGGAAGAGTCTCACCCCTTCTAAGGGCTTACCTAGGTCAATCCCATCCAGGAAAAACTCTGTTTAAAATCAATTGCTCAGGGATTTTAATTATATCTGAAGAAATCCCTTCAGCAGCACCTATATTAGGGTTAGACTGATCTCAGGTCCTGGGGTGGAGACAGCATCAGGCTTCCTGCTCAGCAGGGAGTCTGCTTCTCCCCCTCTCTCTGTCCCTCCCCTGCTCATGTGCACACTCTCTCTCAAATAAATAAAATCTTTTTTTTAATATATTTTTAAGGACAGACATTTAAGTACTTTGTCATGCACGCCCTGTTAAATATTTTGCACAGATTATCTCAGTTAAGCTTTTTGATTTTTAACATAAACTCAGTAGGGAGTTACCATGTTTCGTACCCTGTCTAAGGTCACAGGGATGTGATATGATGTAGCCCAGCTGAGGATCCATCCAGACTGTGTGAACTTCAGAGCCCATGTGGTTAACCAAGGCTGGTGACTGGATTTGAATTCACTGAGCATAATTGTGACAGGACAATACAGTGGATAGGTAGGCGCTTTCCGACATCAACAAAACCACAGTGACTTGGGCACCTGGGTGGCTCAGTCAGTTAAGGGTCTGCCTTTGGCTCCGGTCCTGGGGTCCTGGGATGGTGTCAGAACCCAGTAGGCAGAAGACAAAAGAAAGCAGGTCTCCAGGGTTGGCCTGCTGATTAATCATGAGACCCTGTTTATGCAAGAAGGAAAGGTGTATGGGGCCTGCCTGTCATGTCTGTGGGTAATTTAAAAGAGAAAGCCTCTTAGGCCTCTTTATCCAGAAGGATTCTTTTAAATAGAGTTTGAAGCCCCTCAAAGGCTTGAAGGGCTGGGCTCTCCCACAGGGAGGAAAACTCCTGTATCATTAAAATCTAAATGTCTCTGATGAGACTGTGTATGTGAAATTAAAAATTCACTCCATTACTATTATGAGCTCATTAATGATAATTAGGGAATTTTAAAAAGTAGAAAAAAGAAATACCGTGCATAATCCAGCCACCCAAACACAATCACTATTTGATTCACTTCCTTCAATATTTTTTAATGCAGAATTAATTTTTTTTCCTTTATGTAATTGCAGCACATATAAGATTCTGTACCTTTTAAACATAGGTATTCAATAAGCATTTTGAGTATTATTTCGGGATCTTTATAAACATTATTTTAATGACTGCACAATATTCCATTTTGTGATTATATTTGGATCTGTATGCTGTGGTCTATCTTTCTGCTATTGGAAATAATTTCTTTTTTTTTTTTTTTTTTTTTTTTTTTTAAAGATTTTATTTATTTATTTGACAGAGAGAAATTACAAGTACACTGAGAGGCAGGCAGAGAGAGAGAGAGAGAGAGAGAAGGAAGCAGGCTCCCTGCTGAGCAGAGAGCCCGATGCGGGACTCGATCCCAGGACGCTGAGATCATGACCTGAGCCGAAGGCAGCGGCTTAACCCACTGAGCCACCCAGGCGCCCGGAAATAATTTCTATATATATCTTTTTTATAGCATTTTCTTCAGTGTTTAGCATCATGCTTAAAGGCACAGATAGTAGGATTGGATAAACTCCATTTTGAGCCAGCTTGTTTTTTGAATGACCTTGGACATTATTGGACATTATTTCTCTCACAGAGTTTCAGTAGCCTCTGAAACTGAGGGTAATAATAGTTCCTGCTGGCTGGCTGGAGTGGGAGGTGAATGAAAGGACAGGCTTAAAACCATAAGCAGGATGCCTACCACCAACTCAGGGTTTGATGAATGTTAACTATTATTACTGAATGTGTTTCCCTAGGGTGGAAGCAAAAAGTTGCTTCTATGGAGTATGAATGTTTCATTTCTCAGTACCTACTGCCTAAGTATGTTTCCAAACACGCAGATAATTAAAGGTGACCAAGATCTTTTAGATCGTGTTTTGTGTTACGAAGAAAGTGAAATGATGAAGTGTACTGGAGATTAACCTGAGTTGTGGGAATGGATGAAGGTAGAGTTATTTTAGTACTATGGTCCCAAATATTGAGGAAAAATATTATTCTGAGGGAAGAAGCAATGCAAAAATCTCTCATTCGTGAAAGACCTCGGCAAATTTGAGAGTGAGTCAGTGAGTGGTTGGGACACACTAAGTGCAATTGATCCAGTGTGGGACAGAAGGACCCCTGACAGACCTCAACTGAGGTGCCCCCCCCCCCCCATCTCATGTCAGGTCTGATAATGACCTTCACATCTGGTCCTGAGTGCTGTGTAGTATCATTGGAGGGCTGAAGTGAGGCTAGTTATATATTAGAATTAGGCTTTTGACTACTAATCCCATCTAAATAACTTCTTAGCTGTGTGAGTTGGGAACAAGTTAATTTCTCTCCTCCATGGTTTCTTCATCTATAAATTGATGAGAGGATCTCCCTCCTTCTTTGTTGTGAGACCTAAATGAGATACAACATGTGACAATTCTTAGCGTGCATATGGCCTCTAGTAAGAATTTAGTAAAATTTAACCTGTATGGCTAATTGTAGAGGCAACTTTTATAAAGCCAAATAGCCTGTGAATGATTTGGGGTTTTTTTTTGTTTGTTTGTTTTTTTCTCAAACTAAAGAAGATGGTGCTCCCAAATGGGTCTTTATGTCTCTACTTGTAGTAGAGAGAGAAAAAACTGCTCACTGTCTTTCATAGCATTATCCCAATTCCTACTCATCAAGATTTCAAAATAATGTGAATACTGGTTTAGTCAGGAAACTATAGTACATAAATAATGCTTTGAGAAAAATGTTAATTATTACATTTTTGTCATTGACTTATACATGTTTTTAAGTTAAGAATGCTTGTACAGGGTTGTGTCACGTGATGATAGGGTCAGGGGACTCAGGCAAAGACATAATTATCTAAGGAAACATATAAAGGAAACTCTGCTGTCAGAAAGCAGTACTTTGCACCAAACATTAGTCACAGCAATAATCGGTAAATGGCCAATTCAGTCACTAGCTTGTAGCCCGTTTTCTGTCTCATTAGATCACAATTTTCTCATTCGCAAATTCAGGTTCATTTTGTTACAGTTCCAATTTAAAATGTTTGACATTACTGCATTTTAACAAAAGGAAATATGCTTCTCTATCAACAGAAATATTTTCAATTCTTTTTAAATAGAGGGTATCAAGTATGCCAAAGAGAATCCATACTCACACACATACATTTAATTTCTCTGCCAAAAACATCCTTTGAAAAGCTTCTTACTTTCACCTAATCGTGTAGTCCTTGTTACCGTGGCGATTTTCTTAATAAGGCCTATTTGTTTGGGCCAGTTTATCAGTGTTGAGACTTGTCCCATTTTGGGTCAAAGACCATAATCCTTCGGCTGCAGGTGATGAGAATAGTCAAGAGAAGTTGACATAGGCTGGGCAGATCTAAGACCTTCCTCCAGAGTTTGAACTTGGAAAGAGAAGGGTGGCATTTCAGCTCCTCTGTAGGTGGATCTGAGACTTGAAAGAAATGGTTTCCATGGCCCAGCCTTTAAAATGCTTCGGTCTGAAATAGGAAGAGATGAGATCATAAGCAGAGAGAAAGTCCACGAGGATAAATGATAGAAGGATAGAAGGATAAGGGGCATCTTACATTCTCTATTCCAGTTTTTTTTCAGAGGCCCTGGTAACATTTCCTTTTCCATGGTTAGAATGACTTGGGTTGCTATCATTCAAACTTCAGGAGTCAAGAGGAGTAGAAAGTACTACCGTGACTTTCCTGTTCCTTTTAAAATTTCTCCTGCCCAACATATTGTATAACTACTCAACAAATGCATTTTCATTAAAAGATTGAGTCCTGGACTATCCTTGAAATACTCTTTCAGTAATGTTTAAACATGTGGGTATCTGATAGAATGTGAACCTGTATTAACTCATTCAAACTGAGCCTCTCTTCAGGGCTGATACCTGAAATTTGGGTCACTGTGTTATAGGGGACTGGATCATATACTCTCTCTTCAGGGGTCTGGGTAAGTGATTTATTATACCAGTATGAGTAGACTCTACACAAAATGAGTGAAAAGGATAAGTTCAGAAGAATAGCCTGAGCCTATATGCATAGAAGCAGAAAGACAATACATAATCATCTGTTATTTAGGAAGAAATCTAGAAATTCTTTTTTGTTTTATTTATTTTTTGTTGTCTCAACTATATTCAGAAAATTCAAAGCACTGCTTGGGAACCACAGGCATGAGCTCTTTTATTTTTATCTTCGTCTCATATGTATCCTGAAGAGGATACTTGAGCCTCAGAAGTGCCCTTGGGTGACAGATTCTTCAAAGGTGTTCAGAGATCTTGTTAAAGAAATTAGGAGGCAGTTAAAAATCTTTGATCAGAGATCATGAAGAGTCAAAGTTAGAAGTCATGTCTACGGACCCACTCTTAAAAATTGATAAAATAATTAATTGCAGAAAATTTTATAATAATTTGTCAAAACACACTGAATGAATTTTTAAAAGATTAACTGTTAACTACAATAAAAGAGTGACCACGAGAAATCAGGAAGGAAAAAAAAGGAACTCAAGAGCACTTTTGATTGAATTCTTTATTGATTTGTGAAAATCATGCATGTATATATTCTGCAAAATACCCTTAGTAAGTAAAGCTTACTGTCTTCAGCTTACACCTTGGAGAGAGGCATGACTTCTTAAGAGGAGTCATTTCCTATGTAGGGAAAGTGTGTTCACATGTAATGGGTGACCAGAAAGATGCTTACTAAAATAGATTTCCAGTAGGAAAAAAATTTATTCTGTTCTCTTTTACCTAAAGTTTTTATAGTAATAGACTTCTTGTTTTTATCTGATGGGTTTTCTTTTCCTATTCCTTTTTTTCCCCCCTAAGCCCTCATTATTTTAGGTCTTATTGACGGTCAGGTTTATGAAAGAGTCCAGGACACATGTAAACACGGTGACATGTAACAAAATGAAGAGAAAGGGGTTGTCTGAATCACCTTCTTACTCCAAGCCAATGTCATCTCTCGCCTAAACTACAAGAGCCTCCAACTAATCTCCCCATAACGTCTCTGTCCCCCATGTGTTCAGACTGAACTTGGAACTACCTTTCTTGTAATTTTTAAAATTTAAATCCAATTAATTAGCATGTATTATATTATTAGTTTCAGAGGTAGAGGTCAGTGATTCATAAGACTTATATAATACCCAGTGCTCATTATATCACATGCCCTCCTTAATGCCCGTCACCCAGTTACCCCATCCCCTCACCTCCCTCCCCTCCAGCAACCCTCAGTTTGTTTCTTATGATTAAGAAGAGTCTCTTATGGTTTGTCTCCCTGTCTGATTTCCTCTTGTTTTATTTTTCCCTTGCTTCCCCCTGATCCTGTTTTGTTTCTTAAATGCCACGTGTGAGTGAAATCATATGATAATTGTCTTTCCCTGACTGACTGGCTTTGCTTAGCATAATACCCTCCAGTTCCATCCACATTGTTGTAAATGGTTATTTTCATTCTTTTGGTGGCTGAGTAATATTCCATTGTGTGTTTGTGTGTGTGTGTATCATATGAGATATATATATATATATAGATAATATATATATATAGAGAGAGAGAGAGAGAGATAAGTGCTGGCAAGAATGTGGAGAAAAGGGAACCCTTTTATAGGGTTCCTATAAAAGGGTTATAAGTTCCTATAAACTTATTATATATATATATATATAGATATCTATCTATATATATCTTTTTTATCCATTTCTAATGTGTTTTCTGAATATGCTGACATCATTATATGATCATTCTCTTCATTTTGCTACATTTTCTATTCAACCATTCTTGCATTTCTGCATTTGATATGTGCTAGATTCCTAATTTTTTTAGAATTTTTGCTATATTCATAATTAGCAATTCATTTTTTTTTGTTTTACACTCTCATCTTCAGTTTTGTTGTATTAATTTGGTTGGACTCATAATAAAATTGAGTATTTGGATAGTGTCGGGAATACTTCTCATTAGAAAGTATATAGAGCTCAGCTATAAATTAACCATTGCCTTAGATCTTTGAATACTTTTGATCAGTTGATTTATCATTAGTTATTTGTCATGTAGTTGTTGTTAGAAAATCTTCTTCTCCCTGAATTTTTGACTTTATTGGCAGAGGTTCAAATAGTATCAAATCTGGTGCCATTCTTAGAATTCCTTCTCTCCGATTACAGAGACTGATTCTGAGATGATCACATAATCTCCTTCAAGCACTTAGAATCGGCTCTTCTGCTGGTATTAACAGTATTATTCAGTTTGTAGGACTACCAGTGGACACCACAGAGCAGATACCAGTCTTTAGGAAACACACAACACAAAACACTGAAGGAAGTAAAGATGAGAAAGAGAGAAAGGATTGATGGTATTATTTAAGTGCATGGACATAACCATGTTTATTTATGTGAGCCAATAAATTCCAATTATTTTAAGGTTTAATATATATATAGTCAACCATGCTGTAGGTTAGATCCTCAGAACATCTACATTATATAACTGAAAGTTTGTACCCTTTTATCAATCTTTCCTCATTTCCCCCCATTCTGGCATTCTATAGCTCCTGGCAATAACTATTCTACTCTGTTTCTATGAGTTCCAACTTTTTTCCCCCACATGGAAGTGATGCCAGGTGGTATTTGCCTCTTTCTGTCTGACTTATTTCCCTTAGCACAACACTTTCCAAGTTCATTCCTGTTGTCTTAAGTGGCAGGATTTGCTTTCTTTTGAGGTTGAAGAGTGTTCCATTATTTACATGTGGATATAAATGTGTATCATATTTTCTTGATCCGTGTATCTGTTGATGGTTATTTTCAGGTCTTAGCTATTGTGAATAATGCTGCAATGTTCATGGGATTGCAGATATCTGTTTGAGATGATAATTTGGTTTCCTTTGCATATATATCCAGAAATGGGATTGCTGAAGCATATTACAGTTCTATTTTTAATTTCTTGAAAAATACTATTTCCATACTGTTTTCCATAGTGACTGTACAGGTTTACATTCCCACCAGCAGTGCATGAGGAAGGGTTCCCTTTTCTCCACATTCTTGTGAGCACTTATCTCTTGTCTTTTTGATGATAGCCATCTCAATAGAAGTGAGTTGATCTCTCATTCTGTTTTGATTTTGTTTAATGTAGAAGCTTATACAATTTGTAAGATATAACATCTCTTAGAAAATTACACATTTAATAATTAGATCAACCTATATTTTAATTGGGTATTATCTTGAGAAAGGTGATTTGATGAAATGGATTAATCTCAGTAATGTTTTGAAATAACAGAAAGTACTATATGATACCATAACAATTTATGTTTTGCTTAAGGTCAAAAAATAATTTAAAAATCATGAATTTGAAAATACTGTGTGGTACTTAAAATTTTTTTAAATTTTTAAATTATATTAGAAATGATGCTTCTTCCAAAAAAAATGTATTTTTTTTTAATGACAGATGTTATATTAGCATTCCCAATGTTTTCTTTTCCTTAAGTTCATCAAGGGTATTCAAGTGAAATTAGGTAAATAAACACTGAAAAATATTTAACCATATCAATATAAATAAAAGGAATTAGAGTGCTATTTGCCTTAAAGATATTTATAGAAAATCCATTGGGGAAGCTTTATTATATGACATCTAGTTGAACTGTTGTTCTCACATTTATTAAGGCTAATTAAGTAGAGATTCTGAGAATGATTTTTGTATCAAAATGGTTTCTCTATCAAATAAATAAGGTTAGTAGGATATTATTCAGAAGGCATTATTTTTTTTCTAATGACTAATGAGGTTGAACACCTTTAGTTTTTTTAATTCAATTTTATGTTTTCAGTGTTCCAAGATTCATTATTTATGCACCACACCCAGTGCTCCATGCAATACGTGCCCTCCTTAAAACCCACCACCAGGCTCCCCCATTCTCCCACCACCCTCCCTTCCAAAACCCTCGGTTTGTTTTTCAGAGTCCACAGTCTCTCATGCTTCATCTCTGCCTCTGATTTCCCCCAATTCACTTTTTCTTCCCTTCTCCTAATGTCCTCCATGTTATTCCTTATGCTCCATGAGTAAGTAAAACCATATGATACTTGACTCTCTCTGCTTAACTTATTTCACTCAGCGTAATCTCCTCCAGTCTAGTCAATGTTGATACAAAAGTTGGGTGTTCATCCTTCCTGATGGAGGCATAATATTCCATTGTATATATGGACCACATCTTCTTTATCCATTCATCCTTTGAAGGGCATCTTGGCTCTCTCCATAGTTTGGCGATTATGGCCATTGCTGCTATGAACATTGGGGTACAGATGGCCGTTCTTTTCACTGCCTCTCCAAAAGCAAAGGAAACAAAAGTGAAAATGAACTTTTAGGACCTCATCAAGATCAAAAGCTTCTGCACAGCAAAGGAAATAGTCAGCAAAACAAAGAGGCAACCCACGGAATGGGAGAACATATTCGCAAGTGACACTACAGACAAAGGGCTGATGTCCCAGATATGTAAAGAACTCCTCAAACTCAATACCCAAAAAACAGATAATCACATCAAAAAATGGGCAGAAGTCATGAACAGAAGGCGTTATTCTTTAATAGAAGCTTTCTGTAGTTATTGGAGTCCTGAGGACATGATTTTATCAGTTACCACTGTTTACAAACTTACTAATGAGAGAATGAACTAGAACCTCTTAGGTGTCCAAATAATCTCTCATTAGTAAGGTGGATCTTTCCATGAAGACAAACCAACTTTCCCAGACTTCCACGGTACCTCACTAGGTATTATTGCTTCACTGACTTGAGTGCTGAGGGGAATGAAGTTTAATCAGTACATTGTGTACTAAGAAAAACAAATCGCAAGTTTTATCTCCCTTTAGTGTAGCATCAACTCACTGGAAATACTCAATTAAGAATTTTAGAAATTGTTGGTCTTGCTTCTAACTTGCTCTATCCTCTGAAGACCAGTACACACAGTCTTTGAAATTAATTGTTGAGAAAATGCGATCTTTTTTAAAAAAATCTTGGCGAGAAATGTGTTCTATTTGTTCTCTTATACTCAGGCAATACACAAGTTTTCCTGATATTTTATTCCCATCAATGAGGGATATTTAGTATGACAGGAGAACCTAAGGGTTTTCTTCCTTCTTATAATATTATCTAAATATTTTGTCATCATATGAGTGAAAGAAAGTGTGAGTATAATATAAAACAAAAGTACTGTAGTTTAGCTAAAGCTATGTTTTAACATTTCATTACTTATCTTAGATATTTTCTTTATAGCTAGAACTTTTTCAGTTGGCACTGAAGCTATGCCCAGTTTTATTTGTTCCTCAATAAGCAGATAAAATGACAACTGAAAGAGGAAGAAGAGGGAGTTAGGGAGTCTAAGATATAAAATTGGTCCTTAACCACTTTCATTTCCCTTCCACCATTGTACAGCTATGGAAAAAAAATTTTTTTTTAACTTTTCAAAATGTCCATTGGATTTAAACCAATTGGATTTTGTGAGCTAGTGCTACTTGATACATTCAGGAGGTGGAAGGAGATGGAATATGGGGCCAACAGTTTATTAAGGCAATTTTGGACTAGTGATTGTGGCTCTCCTGACTTTTCCTCTGCTTGAATTATTTATTTGTATCTGTTTTATCCATAACTCTTCCAAGCTTGAAAGCCTCAAAGCCTAACTGCCACTTTCATGTTAAAGTGTATCAAATCTCCATTGATTTTTCCAAACTCTGCATACTTGTTGAGCAAAGAACACATTTGCGTCAAGTCCCAGAAGATGTAGAGACCCCATTTGGGAGTGGAGGAGAAAGGGAACAAGGTGCAAGCCTGGTGTTGCTTCTTGAAGAGAGTTGTTAGATGTTCTCACTGGAACCGAGGATTAAATGTTACCCTGTCATTTCTCTACCCACCATCAGGCTCCAGGGTAAATGTTTTGTATTTGAACATTCCCTCTGAAGTCCTTTATTTAGAAGACTGCAAGTGCCACTTAAAAAAGTTAAGCAGATGCCACAAATTAATAAATAAAACACCAGTGAATAAGAAAGACCTAATTTGAATGCAGTGTCCTCCACTGTTAGCCATAGGGCCTTCCTCAGTTGTTTAACATGTGTGAGCTTCCCTTACTTACTCAACAGATACTGATGAACCGCCCCCTCTCTGCCCCACACTCAGTAGGTGGGTGGATACTGTAGTGAGTTCAATGGATAAAGTCCCCACCCTTAAGGGACTTACATTCTAGTTGGAGCAGACAGGTAACTTTTAAAAGTGGAGCAGTAAAATATATAACATTTGGATATTAGAATGCGAGGGAAAAACACATAGAAAGGGGACAAGAACTGATGTAGAAGAACAAATGTTTTAGGTAGCGTGACCAGTGAAGACCCCTTTGTAAAGTGATGTTTGAGTGAACTAACCATGCAGGTATGTAGGGGGAAAGCTTTCCAAAAGAGGAAAAGTCCTATCCACCAGCTTTGAGATGAGATCATGGAGATCGATGGTAATGTGTACAAGAGGCCCTAAGAGCTCACTTCAGCCGATGTAGGGTGAACAAGGTTAGGGGTGGTAGCAGAAGGTGAGAAGAAAGAACGGATCATTCTGGGTGCTAGATTATGGAGTACTTTCCAAGTTGTAGGAAACCAGTGAAGGCTTTGAGCATTGGCATGAAGAGATTTGACTCCTGTTTTTACAGGATTGCTCTGGCTGCTGGGTTGAGGCTAAATTGAAGGTCAACAGGTCCAGAAACAGGGAAGACACTTACGGAATATTGTAACAATCGAGGAGAAATATGGTGGCTCAGATCATTGTGGTGGCAGTGGTGGTGGTGAGAAGTAGTCAAAATGTGGGTGTATTTTGAAGGGACTTTAATCGAATACTACTGAAATTAACTAATTTTCAAAAAGAATTATTGCAGAACGTGAGCAAAGAAGAAGAATCCTGCTGTTTCCACTCATTTTTCCACCTGGAAAAATGAGCATCTCATTCGCTCTGTTGCCTTGTGGGATTTCTGTGAAATGCATGTTGTAAGAATCAAATCAATACCAGTTATTGTTATTTGGATTGTGTAGTCTATCTAGTTAAAATCATACCATATCAAAGACCAAATGTGCAGGATTACATCACTTTTAGAACATAATCCTTCCTTTTCAGGTATAGGCAAACCTATAATAAGCTTTTTATGTCCAAAGAGCAGTTCTTTCATTTATATTTGTTAGGATTTTGATTAATAAGGAAAACGATCTGCAGAGATCCAAGTCCTATGAAGTGACCATGACACTTCATGGTCAGATCCTTCATCTGTGGATGTCATGACATTTAGCTACTTGGTAGTTGGTCATGTGTCCTGGGAAGATTTCGTTGGCAAGCGGGCCAGTTCACCTCTATTCAGCATGTATTATCTAGAAATCTTCAGGAATAGGAGAGGAGATCGCTGAGGATGAGCTGTTTTCTTCCTATACATTTTAAGTGAGTTGTGTAACATGTCTAAATCATGGTGTTGGGTTATTTTATTTTTGTTTTTTATAATGAAGAATTCTCACGTATATACCCTAGACTTCTTGGGGCAAAAGTGTTTAAATCCAAAGGCTGTATTAAAATCCATCCACAGGTAGAAATCTGTCAAAAATTAACAAACTGGTGTTTTTCAGTGCAATGTAACATGAAGAGTTTGTTGTATCCTGAGTGTTTTTGTTTGATACATCAAGTTTAGCAAGGAGATGGACAATCGCTTAGAGCAAAATTAGAGTTTCAGAGGTGGGAAACAGTCAACCAATAAATGTTGGATCCATGGAGATGAGCTGGGATTTGCTCTTGTGTATCTAATAGAGCTAAGATTGTTCTTCACCTCTGGGGAAAAAAATCAGCCTTCCTCAAGGATGCTAGTCAATTTCGGGTCAGAAATTTGACACTTAGTGTCAGGAAAACAGAAAAACAAACAAACAAACAAACAAAATTGAAGGTAGTGTTGAGTCCAGTTAGCAATTAGGCAGGGAAGGTACCCAGCAGGATCATGTGAGCTTCAGAAATGCCTTCCCAACCCCTACTACTTGGTATACCTCCTTCCATTGGCTCTTCTCATTACTCGTTATATGTTTCCTTATCAGAGTAAGGCATTTACACTTATCTAGTTATTTGATCTGTATTGCTTACTTCCAACCCACTATACGTTTATAAGTTCCTCTAAGGTTGGTTTTCTTCACCATTATGCACATTATATAAAAGTGCAGCACACAGTATATATATGAACTTA
The DNA here is from genome assembly GCF_022355385.1 of Mustela nigripes. Lineage (NCBI taxonomy): Eukaryota > Metazoa > Chordata > Mammalia > Carnivora > Mustelidae > Mustela > Mustela nigripes. Next base: position 74,187,739 of record NC_081560.1, on the reverse strand, counting down.
ATCAATGGCTGAAGGAAATGAGGCAGCAATGAAGGAAAATAGGTCATCAGAGGATCAAGATTTGATTTAATTTAAATTAAATGCAGACCATTCATTCTAAGGTATAGCTACAGATTTGGATGATGTCTCACATGGACATCTTTGGAAAATGGATTCTTCTTATATCCCTTCGCCACTTAAAAATATCTAACTACATTCATTCTTTTCACTCTCCTATCTTTACTGAGCAATTTTTCACCTCACTTTATTTTAGTGTTATGGGTCATTCTGTCAATGACACAACGCTGAATTTACTATACTTCAGTGTTTTCCCTGATACATACCTCATACCTGAATCTCTTTTTTCCTTTTTCTACATCTGAAAGACTATTTTCACTTCCTCCAAATTCCATGAATTTACCTGAATGATTTCTAAGTTTTCTGGAAACTTTAACATTATCCAATTCTAAGAATTGTTTCTTATTGGAATGTGGAGTGAACCTCTCCTCTATCTTTCTGTCAGTCAATTTGAGGACATAAAATGCACCAGTCATTGAAGAACTGTATAGCGCCTCTTTCTCCACAAGCAATCAAGATCTTACCCCCATGTCACATGAAGGGATATTGGTAAATACTCCCTGTAGATTATTAATTAATGCTAACTAAAAATATTGAGCTGGTGAAATGGAATGAGTACAAAGTGACAACTGTCAAGTCCTCCAAATTGTTTTAAGACTTAAATATAAATGCATGTTCAAATGCAAGAGAGATCATTTAAATAATGAAAGATCCAGTGTGCCTCTTCTTTTGTCCACGTGTTTCTTGGTTAGGCTTTCTCAGTGAGAATTGTGAAGCAGGCAAAGTTGGTCTCAAGCATTCCTTTATTTTTCTCACAACCACCTATTATTCTCAAGTTCTCTTCATACTTTTTTTTCATTCAAACCCAGAATTTAAGATAAAATACTTTTAATCTTTTTGCACTAAGAGTGGATGTCTGTTACACAGTTTGTTGTATGACCCATGTGCAGTAACAAAAGAAGAAAACCCTTTCTTCGTCTGAAATGCCTTCATCATCAGGTTGTGGCTGGAGGCAGGAGAGAGAGGGGTTCAAGTTCCTAGATCTGGAATCACACGATTACTTTCCTTCTCATGAAGTTAACCTGTAAGGCTGAGCTAAAGTGATTAAAAAGAAAATTAATCATAATTCATATGCAATTCTTATTTGGAAAAATATGATACCTAAGGATCTTGCACTAGTTAATGGAGAAGAGTCATAGAGATCATAGAGCTCTAAATCTAAAAACAGAATCCCCATAGGGTGTAAAGGAAATTTAACTCCCTAAAGGTAATTTCATTAGGGAGAAGCTAGATTTGGGCAGTGGAAAGAATGCCCTAAGGAGACATCCTCTCTTGACCTGAAAGATTACAGAGTCCCAAGTCCTTGATGGGGGCATGATAGAGTAGACAATTAGGTAGACATGAGCTGGGGATAAGAATGGTGATACATAGGTACCTGTTAGAAGCCTAGTACTTCTAAATAAACCCTGGGGCTCATAGAGCAAGAGCCACAGGTGCAGAGTATGTGCTCTCCTCTTCCACTTTTACTGTGGGGTAACCCCTACAGTCCTTATAATGCATTTGCATTGCAGTTACATCCTGCTCCCTCCCCTCTACTCCACCCTCCAGGGAGAAAGGCTACCATGAAGGTTAAGGTATAAAACCTGTAGGAGGAGTCCCCCAACTGTTTGGAGGCAGCTTCCATTAGACCAACCTTTCCATGATACAAGATCCCATTGACACAAAAGGAAAGGGCCCTTGTAGCCTCAGGGCAGGTACGACCTCTCTGTGTGCTCTTCCACCTTGAGCTACTCTCCTTCATGAACTGCTTTGTACTTGTTCCTTTCCTCCTGGCTGTCTTTATTTAGAGCTCCAACCCTTACGACCCTTCTGTAAATCTTTCCTGGGGAATCCAAAGAACAATGCAGACTCTCCCAGCAGTACCATCCTCACTTCTGCCACTAAAGGAGCAGCCCCTGACAACTCCCTTGCTTTTCAATTTGTAGGTAACCATGTTTATTGGCAGTTTAAGGACTAATATCTACCATTAACAGGATAAGTGTTTTCATAGCAACTGTGGTCTGTTGGAAATGTTCCTGTTCAGTGTTATTTAGAGTCAGGAGTTTCCGAGGGGATTGTGTTTTTGGAAACTCTTGACATGAAGATCCTCTTTACAACAAAAAAGATTTTAATGAGAAACTTTTTTAGCCTACTCCATAATTGGAAATTCTGCTAATTGGCCTTGCAAGGGCAAAAAGGGCAGTATACACACACACTCCACAATAAAAAAATATATATAATATCATGAAGTTTTCCTGAATGAATATGTACAATTATTTTGACCTAGTGAAGGAGTGTGAACTCTGTAAGAAATAGTAGGTGTTCATCATCAAATTTGTTAAGAAATTTAGTTCGCTGACTGTGTCTTCCTTTCCAAAGGAGCTCTCTGGATTTCTAATTATGTGGGGGAGAACACTATAATGTTATAGACTCAGCAGTGTTATAAAGTAATAAAAGACTCAACTAAGGACAAAAGGTACTGCTTGTTACTATACACTTACTATTTTCCACTTCTTCCCAAATTGGTCATTATAATACTTACTCAGAAATGTATTTGAGGCTAAATGTGTCTAACTTTGTATGACTGAATAAGATCTGTTCACATTCCAAGCTTAGCAAAACCCATACACCTTGCAAAGAAGTGCAACCAATGTAAATACTAAATTTCCTCTAGCTTAATCTAAGCATAATAATGAAATGACACGTGTGGAGAGATTTAATCATTGAAGGTATTTTTGTTTTCAGAAATTCAAAGCAGTAACCTATGGATTAAGTTGATACCTCAGAGAGGAACTGACTTCTCTTATTTGTCTCTGTTTTGAATCTCAGAGAAAGGGAAAGTATGGGGGTGGAAGAGCTCAAAATGTATTTCATAGGTGGGTAGAGCCTATGCAGTGGTGCTTAAGGCTCAGAGTCAGTATAGGACCATGATTGCTGCCGTACTGTGTGTTCAGTAAGTCTGATTATAAAGCCTTGTGAGAACAGCTGGGAAAACGGCAGAAGCTGGGGATGGATGGACTGAAACAAGGATACCTAGATCATCTGTAGGCTCGTTGGTCTGGGTGAACTGTGCAAGTATTCAAAACCTGGGTGGGCACATAGAGAAACTTGATGTAAAGGTAGAGCTCAGAAGACGGAGTAAGTCCATTGTGGCAATGCCCTAAATTACGTAAGGAACGCGATTGTAGATTTTCACAGCCAGGGGAGAACCTCTTATTGCCAGTCTCCAAAGTGGGAGTGGATGCATGGACAGGGTTGAGGAGTGGGAGACCGAATGATGGAAGCCTAGGATGCTGATTAGATTTCAAGAGAAAGCTCAGGCCCCCAGAGAATCAACAGTTGTGAAACTGAGATACCGAGAGATACAGCGTAAACGGTGCTCTAGGGGTCAGCAGGATCCTGAGAATGCAGACCCTCCCCTTGGGCAAGTGGGATACCAGACTGCTACGTCTCCCAAGTGACAGCTCCTCATTGTATTTCCTGGCATAGCAAGGGTTAACAGTGCTGAGTACGAGAACTTAGTCTCAGTAACACTAGCACTAACTAACACATAGGCTTTATTCCATCAGAATTGGGACTCTAAACCTTTATTCTTGCACTGCTGCAACTGACAAAAATTTTTGTATCAAAAAGGTCAGATAAGCAGAAGGCATGACTGAGACTGACTTCATGAAGTCTCCATAAATGCCTTGAAATGCTTCGATAATCACAAGTAGTTATATTTAACAAAGTCATTTTTCTAAATTAAATGAGTTGTCTAATAGAATGACTCATTTTTCTGACTTCCATTTTACATATTCTTATTTTTCTTTGTCAAATCAGATTTTAAAACTTCTTCAATAAACTACTGTTTGCTAGTGATTTAAAATAAAAATCCCATGGTGAAACCTGGAGTATGCCAATTTCTGTAAATAATCATTTATACTATCAATTTATTATAGTGGAAAAGACAAATATGGGCTTTGGAAAAAAAAATTTACTATGGCTTTTTTTTTTTCATTTCAGGGGGATGAACTGATTTTGTCCTTGATTTCATTCTCCTTGAACTCTCCTTAGGTTAATCTTCCCAAATCAAGTAACCCTGTTCAGCTTTTATTCTTCAGGTTTAGGATATGCTCGCCCAAATCAAAGTTCTCTGGAAAAAGCAGGGAACATTTACAAATTGAGCTGTTTTCTGTGTTCAAGGAGTTCCACTTTCTTCCCCTTTCTTCTTTAAGGTTTATAGTAGTTTGCCAAAGAAGATGATTGGATTTTTAGTTTCTGAGCACACCAAATAGGGGATCTCATTTATTCTTTCTCTTGGATATGTAGTGCAAGTTTCTGAATAGTTTTGGGCAGGAACTTTTTCTCCTCCACTTAAGTAGAGCTTTTCTAGCTGGTGAGAAACATTCTTAGAGTTGATGAATTGAAATGTAATTATTTTGCAGCTTTTAATTACTTCCCAAATCTGCTATGTTCACTCCGTAAGAGTGACTGTTAACCCATTGAAGCATAGTTAATTGTGGGCTTAGTAGATTCAATGATGTTTGGATGTTTCACTTGGAAGCATGCATACCCTGCCTACCACTCAAATGACTGCATTTTGTATATTTTACAAGTGTCTCTGTGACACTTTGCAGGATCTTTTGTCTATGTGCAAAGGAGGCACACAGCTGTTAATTGACAAGGTAAGTAATCGTCTTCTGATTACAGTAGTTAAAGGCTGTTCTTTAATGGATTTTACTTGTCACTTTTAATTCTTTTTCATCTTTGTCTGCATTTCATTAGAATGGCTCTATCATTTGGATTGCCCTCCTGTCGGTTACTTTGATAGATTTCCTGGGTTATCTTCAAACTGTGGCAGTCCCGCAAAAATATAATAGAGTGATATTTAGATTCTTCGGGGACTTTTTAAACTTGATTGCTTTTCCAACCCATTTTTCCTCTTTTATACTTTACATTTTTGCAAATCAAGTATTTTGCATTTCCTACATGCCCTGAGCAAGCTTCTGCTTTAATCTTCCATGACTTAATCTACTGACTAAATATGAGATAGTTGGTGAGGCAGTGAGGAAAGAGTCTGTTATCATTTCGTGTTCTGCTTGCCTGCTGCGATTTGACTTTTTTTTTTTTTTTTTTTTTTAATTTACAAGCAATAGGCTTTCTCTGTGCAGTTTCCTAAAGAGATGATTCAGGTACTGACAAAGTAAGGCTTTTTAGGGTCTGCTGATAGCACGAAAGCGAATTTATAAAAATGGTTTATTACACATTTCATGATGTAGAAAGGTAATGTTCAGCCATTATTTATTCTATAAGAGAGTAATTTTAGATCTTGCATATGCTCTTCTACATGGGAAGATGACAATTTACATACAAATGTATATCCTGAGATCATATCTCATTCCTCTATAGTTTTTGCATTTACCAAACAGCTCTTTTATAAGGTGTAATGTAATTACTAAATTATGCCAACCAAAGTGTATGGATGCTAAGAATAATGTATTGATGGAAAAACTATATCAAAAATATAAGGATGCAAAAAAATAGGGGGGATAGAGAGAAAATAGAGTTTCTGGAACTTTTTATATTTAATAAATTAGGATTAAATTCCCCTATCTTAGTTGCAAATACAATTGAGTCATTTGAGAATCCTATCTGGCAAAGGTTATATAATATGGAATCATGCAGCAGATGGTGGAATTCCAGGATGCAAAATTTTATGGGTGATTTTTCAAAGTTTGATAAAGTGAGATCTAGTACAGGGCTTTTATTACAAGTTAATTCTGCCTGGAAGCTTGTATGTAAGTAATTTGTCAATATTGTTATAATAGAAATATGTCTTTGTGTAAAATGGAATCCATGCCAAATTACTCTTTTTAGTTCATAGCATAGTTTCTCAAAAATGAAAGGAAGCCCAATTTTGAAAAGAACTTAGTGTATATTGATTTTTAGAATGCACCAGTGAAGTGACAAGACAAAATTGATGTATACTCAGAAGTTTAAATGGATTTCATCTTCGGTAGTGTAAGTAAGAGGCTTAAAGTAGAAGTATGAAAATGGATAACACAAACAGTGATCATTTTCAGTTCTTGATTTGCCCTTATTTAAATTATAATTGTGCCAAAATGACATTATGACACTAACCTAAATTATTCTATATTTTCTGCTTACAAAAATGGGTCCAGGATGCCTGGGTGACTCAGTCAGTTAAGCATCCAGCTCTTGATTTCAGCTCAGGTCATGATTCAGGGTTGTGGGATCCAGCCAAGCAGAAGACTCTGCGCTGGGTGTGGAGCCTGCTTAAAATTCCCTTTCTCCCTCTCCATGTCCCTCTCTCCCTGCTCTCTCAAATAAATAAATAAATGTTTTTTTTTTTAAAAAGGGTCCATATTTTAAATAAATATGACTATAAGGTTTCAAAATTCCAAAAGTCAAAATCCCCAAATCCTTTGATTAATTAAGTAGAGAAGAAACAAATATGTCAACATGAATAAAACCTCCACAATATCAAAGTCAAATAAATATTACTTGAATATACAAGTACAGTATCACTGAACTAGTTCTGATATGTATTTAAATGGTTTTTATTCATAGGTTTCACCACAAAATTTTAGTATCTCCTGATCTTCAAATGTTAAACTAAACTTCACTACGATTGTGTTAAGATGCAAACCCTGTAAATTGTGGGCATTTCCTCTCAAGGCTTCCATTTAGATTGGCCTTTCATATGCAACACACACAACTTTGTGATCAGTTCCACTTTCCATGTGTTTCCTTTTCTAAATCTTTTATTGCTTTCTTCTTACCAATGCCAGAAATAAATATTGTATGCTGGGCAGAGTCCTCTCTCCTTGACTAAACCCAAATTAAAAGAGATTGTAGAGGAGATGGTCATGTTTGATTAGAGAATCTTCAGCAGTACAGGGCTCTCAGCAAATATGAAGTAGAGATTGATACAGCAAATACATTGTGTCCAGTTCTGCCCTAAGTGCTTTTTGTGTGTGAATGTATTGAGTTCCAACCATGAGTCTTCAAGATCGACAAGTTTGATATTATAGACAAGGAAGAATAATTTTCCTCAGGATTATATGACTTTCAAGAGATGGAGCCAGCATTCCAAGTCAGTCAGGATGACTTGAGAATTTGAATTCCCACCAGTGTTCTGGGCTGATTCTCTACTTTAAGTTATATAGTTAGGTGATTATTAATGTTAAGGCATGAGAAAGAAGGTCATATAGGCAGGGGAAAATATCTAGAAACAATAGCAGACAATCAAAAAACACTGGAAGGGAAATGACAAATAAATAAATCCCTATCCATGAAGACCTGGGAAATAAAGGCCGTAGAAATAGGAGACATTAATGGATCTTAGACCACTAAGAAGTTTAAATATAGGATGATCACTTAAAAATAAAAATAAAATATTAAATAAATAAATATAAACTATTGCTTATCTACTGACATGCTTTTACTTGCTTTTAAGAATGCTTTGTAGTTAATTCCCAAGAAGATTGAAGAGAGGTATTATGAATTAGATCTACACGCAGAGACCCCATATCATGCACACTGAACTCAGCTTATACTTTCTGCACCCCCGGGTCCCTGTACTTGCCTTACTCTCTGCTCATATTATCCTTGGTAATAACTTACACCATCCCTGCATCCTGGAGAAAGGTCATGGTTGCTGCCTCTAATGTTTTTTTTTTGTTTTGGGGAGCAAAACTCAACAGTGGCCCACGACTTCTACCTCATCTCTCCTTGTTGCTTTGGATCAGCTCCATGTCACCTGAACACACGGGAAATTAACACCTTGTGGAGGCAAAGTTTGCACCATGACGCATGAGAACGAGCACCTCTCTTCTTTCTTCTTCTTCCCCTAGCTAGACTTTTCAGAGATGCAGTCGCTATATAATGCCTCTCTGAAGATGTGTAGTGAGACGGATCCACCAGCCCCTTACAGAGCTGTGGTCGTGTCAGAAATGCTCTCCTTTATACTGGCCGTCCCTTGCCCCTGGCTGCCTCCTCACTCCCCTCTGTTCTAGATCTTCCTTCCCTATGCTCCTGCACAGTGTTGTCACATAAGCATTGGTCTCATCTTCTCTTTCCTAGGGAAAATAAAGTCAAAGCATAACATGATAGCTGAATACACTTTGAGTCCTACAAAGATTACGTGCAGTGACCTTCAAGAATTGTCGTTAATAACTGATTTTTTATTGGTACTGTATATAGTAAACTGTGTTTCTCAGCTTAGTGCTAATTCTTGAACAAGAAATTCTACACTGTTCAGGTTACTGTCCTCTTATAACAACACATGATGGCTTATATTTGTTGCCTAAAAATGTTCTGTGTTTAGATATAGATTGCTGTGTTTTGGGAAACATTTTCCATTTCTCTAAATAGGCATATATAGAATCATGCATCTAAGTATATAATGTTCTTACTTGAATTCTGCTGTGACAGCAAATAAGGCCTGGAAAATTTCCTGATAACTTTTTTTGTGAAGTGAAAATGAAGGGTAGTCTAAATTAAGTATTTTTATTTAAAAATGATTCATAAGCGATAGGGGAAAATATGTTTTGTATACAGACATACATAATACACATGTACACATGTACCAGTACACACACATACGCACACACACCCTAGTACACTCACCTATCTCCAAGGCAGAAGCACTTTCCAAAAAACATCTAAATATGTTAGAATATAAATATTCAAACATAATTAAAATGGAATTAAATTCATTCTCAGGTCAATGTTATTTTAATTTGATACTACTTGCAAATGTGCAGGTGGCAAGTGAATATTCAAAGTGCAGATGTATTTTCTGCTAACAGTACTTTCTAAAGATGTTGCATATACTGATTTTTATGGAAATTTATACTGAATAATCCTCAGCCAGATAGTATTTACTTAAGAATGAATTCTAGCCTGTGCTGTCTGAAATTTAGTGGGAGAAACTTCCAGAGTTCTGTGTATGTAAATTGTTTAGAAAAAGAAAATTAAAGCCTGAATTCTTTCTCAGATTTTAAAAAGTAGCTGTTAAATTTAGAGAATGCAAAACAAATGTACCTGATCATCACAACTGTGAAACATAAAAAGAAATTAAACACAAAGAATATTCTGAGATTTCAACATATAGTGGGCATTTGGGCTTTCTCTTCTTACTATTGTTAATTAGTAATGGGTGAGTGATTACAATTCTACTTTACTGAACTTTTCTCATCATAATTTCAATATTGAAATGGGAAGAGAATGATAGATCCATGTGAACAGAATTTTTGATTTGTTCATTGCTAATTCTCCAGCTTATAGAAGAGTTCCTGGCATATAGTAGATGTTCAATAAGTATTTGTAGTCTGAATAAATATGAGAAATTTTTAAATGTTGAAAAAGAAATATAAGAAGAGAGAAGAGGTGTCAGGAGAGAATGCCAGATACTCAGGATTTTTCAGGATATGATTACTTAGTTTATTTCCTAAATGAATTGTACAGGACTTAGCCCATAGGAAAACAACATTATCAATGTAATTTTTGATATTTGATAAAATATCTTTAAGCCAAAATACTGTATATAGGTAGAGTTTTAGTTCTTGACTGGTCTAAATATTCACTTGCCTTGTGATGATTATTAGATTACAGAGGTGGAAAAATAGAAAACTAACATAGCTGTCTACTCTATCAAGATGAGAATTACCTGATTGGTAATTTGAGTATTTAGGTTGCACAGTCCCCCATAATATAAGTATACAGCATTCAAAAGACTTTTTCTTACCTCATACCCCCCTCAAAAAAAAAAAAATCAAAGATGCTATTCTGGTCTTGAGAATTTTGTAATCTGTTTTGGTAGAAAGAATACAAATACACCCACATGCCTTTTTGTACACATACACACAAACACATACACAAAGTATAAATGGACCAAAAACATTTAAAAAGCAATTAAGAAACACAGACTGATACAGACTGAGTCAAATGCAAAATTGGAGAGGGATCCCGTATATAATTCAAACTAAAGGGGTGATCAAAATTAGGCAGCAGGTAACACAAATTTGGGGAAAGAGAGAAGAAAAATTTTACTGCCGAGGAGGAAAAATTTTACTCTACTCTTTAAAGTTCTTCTGGCTGATTTAAGAATTAAATTGACATAAGACATTAACAGGAGAAAATCAAATTTAACTACATATGTGCAGTGGCTCCATAAAATATGAAGCCCATGGGCAGGAAGTTGAGGCTTATATAGCCACCTAGAGCTAAGAAGAAGGAAATAGAAGTGTGGAATTTGGAAGGAATTCAGTTCATAGGAATATGAAAAAAGAGAAAATATCCAGTAAACAAATGTTTTATGGACCACACAGAAACATTGGGACATAGAGATGAATTTTAACAATAGACTTTGCTGGGTTCCTCCCTACCACAGCTAGTTCATGTTATAACTATAGTATAATAGTACATAGCTGTAGTGATAACTCACTTCTGGGAACAGGGCCTCTATCTAAATTCTCTTAGGCAGTTAGAGGGGAGATAAAAAAGAAAAACAACAACAAAACTTCTTGCGTCTTTTTATTGAGTCTTTAATCTTCTTCTTAAAAATAATCAGCCTAAAACAATCCACACACCAAGGAACACATTTTGGAGTGGCAAATTTTCACCCTACAAGATTTTACATATTACTTTGTCTTATTTTCATTCTCTCTCTCATTTCCTCTTCTTTTGAATTCTATGTTATTTTTACCAGAACAATTTGATGATAGCTTTATCATTAGATAATATAAAGAATTGATGTTAGCAATTTGTAGCATGTCTTATGGAATTAGGGATGCCAATCACCTAAGAATAATATCAATTAGAAAAAAGTAATTAAAGTCTTTCAAATGAGCTAGCTTAATATAAATTAGATGTAAATCACACACAATTTTAAAGAGTGATGAAAAATTTCCTAAAACATGATAAGAGTTAGCTAGAACAGCAACAGAAGCAACTGTGTAATGATAGTTGTCATCTTTCTGTACAAGAAAATGGTTTATTTTATAGTGCTGTTTACAGGATTTGCCTGCTTCTTGGGTTGAGAAATCTGAGAGCTTTGAGTACATATTGGAGTTTAGACTAGTTTTCACAGTAAACAATGGAGTGTAGATAACTAGCCTCCCTCAAACTAAGGTATGTTTTAAAAAAAAGAAAATATAGTACAATCTTGGTCCTAATTGAAAGAGTAAATAAGCATGTGATTCATGGGAATTTTGAATTTATTTTGCAAGGACAGATGATACGTAGCACTGATGGGCTTGCTTTTATCTTTTCACCTCACTCTGGGACCCACTATATTCACCAAAACCACCTATAAGGATCCATTGCCTTCCTATGGCACATTGTCTGGTTGGGCCTTCCCTTTAGGGTTTCATTAACTGAATGAAACTATGAGTTTAGACATTTTTTTCTTTGCTTTTCTTCATCAATCTATTCCTGTTTAGTCTTATGTTCCACTTCTGGAGGGCATAGTATCTGTATAAAGTGTGTGCAATTCTTAAGTACTGGAAAATTTTCTCTTCTTTCTATTTATATCTATACAGACTTATGATAGATATTGTCTACTTTGGGAATGTATTTACTATGTCTTTTTGTTCCTCCAATTATTGCAACTTTGACTGTTGGAAATCTTTTAGTTGGCTCTTGGGCCCATCCATTGTTGTTTATACCATTATTATATTTTAAGCACTTCCTTACTTGCTTGCATTACAACATATTTCAGGTCATTTTTTATATTCCCATATTTTCCTTATTTCTGTTATAGAAATGACATTAGAAGTGAAGGTCTGAGTGTTAGGTGTCCTCATTGTTACTGTTTGGTGTACTAATTGCCAGTTCACCTGAAAGTACAAAGGAATATATATGTGTATACTAACCCATACCATATACATATATCTATAAATCTGTATGTAACCATCCAAAGCTCTATTAGACTAACAATGAGTCCATTCTGTTATCTCTGTTAACTCATTACCACATGGATCATTCCAGCCTTCTCCCACCCTTACTTATGTATGAACTCCCATTCCAATTGTGAGAAAACTAGCTCTCACCATCTTCCATCCATTTATTTAATTTTTAAATTGTAGTATACACAAAAAATGGTTCCAGAACTGTTATCATTGCCTCTGTGGGAAACAGCATCAGCTTGAGTACAGTGCTATGTCCATTCTTTTTGCCTTTAATCTTGAAGTCTCCTCTTATTTCCCAAGTTAATTAGGTAGCACACTTTTCTTCTACTCATTAGTGAAATTGTTCCATGATTTGTAATAAAGTGGGTTTCTTTTGTCTTTTCTTGGATTCCCTGAAATTTCTAAGTGATTTTTTAAAAATTTGTATACCTTAAAGTTGACTTTTTGTGTTTTAAGGGTCTATGAATATTGACAAATGTATAGCTTCATGTATCCACCACCACAATGTCAGAATAGTTGCACTGCCCTAAAAAATTCCCTGTTTATATTCACATTGTCCTGCCTTAGGGACTGGTATTTGGTAATTGGACCCCATTATTGGCCAAGAACATGTTCTTTCTTGAAAGACAGAAGGGGAATTTGACCTCTATACTTGTATGCATAGGAGTAACATGTATCTGAAGGAGCCACTGAATTGTTTAACTGGTCTCCTGGGGAGGATACTCATCAGTGGGTAGAGAAAGTCCACCCTGTCCAAAGTTGGCCTTTCAGTATTTCAGGTATCAAAACATCTTTTAGTTCAGGACCTGAGCACTCAACCAAAATGGTCTCACTTTGTCTAGCACTGAGTTAGATCTTTGAGAAACCACTCAAATTATTGTGGGGCAGCTCCATTCATTACTGTTGGCAGCTTCCTCTAGTGCAGAGGGCTCAGAAGCCCTGCTGATAGATGGCTTACTATTTGCTAGCTAATGCCATAAATATATGGGCATATTTTAGTTAAGGACATTACATGCAACCTGTGATACTGTCAACCACATTTGGAAGAGTAGAAAAAGAAAACGAAGATAAGGCCAGTGTTTATTAAGAACTATCACATTGCAGATATCATTCTAGGTCTTTCAGATTAAAATTCTAAAAGTTCTAAAATTTCAACTAACAAAATTTTATTTTGTTGAATCAACATCACGACACAGATGCAAATTGTCAATTCCCAAAATTTCTTCTTTTCTTCTGAAGAAATACTGTGACTTCGTTTGTTTTCAAAAGTTTATTTTACATCCTGTCAAATATATGTATGATGACATTGACAAAGTGGCCAAATAAGTATCTCCCACAAGTACCCCTTCCGTCAACAACAACAATTTGGCATCCATCTATAGCCAAAGTGCTTCTCTGGAACTTTGGTATCTAGGTAGGGGATTGTGAAACCATGCTGCAGTTCACAATTGAAGAGTGCTGTTTTGAGAAGGCAGATTGGCACTTGGGCAGCTGACTCACCAACTGTGGTCTTGACTGCAGAAGTGGAAACAGTTCTGTACCCCTGAAGAATCAGGTTACGGTTCTGTCTGGCTTTGGGTCTGGCACCGGCACCATAGGTTAATAAACCCAGGAAGAATCACAAGTATCCATGTACAGAGTAACATACTGACCTCATTTCTGGCTGTGACACCCTGAAATGGTCTGTGAACCTACTCTAACTCCTCTCCTTTCATGGTTTGTGAGGCCCTGGTAAGCCTGCCAAATGGAGTCAGAATGTAGATTTGGAAAAGGCCTTGTAAGTGGACTCCAGCCTGTCCCAGCCAAGTCTGCAGGGTTCTGTTGGCATAGGGGCCCTGTAGGAGATGTTCCTGTCTGTTCCCTTAGAGATCCTCAAAGGGCTCTATACCCAGCTCCAACTTCCTTACAGCAACAATCTCCAACTAGCCAGCAGCACTGGGGGTCCAGGGTCCCAAAGGGAGAACCTACCATACGTGCTACAACTGTATATTCTTAAAGCGTCCTAGACTTAGTTCTGTTCCCTCTCAACCGTGATCCAGGGCCAGTCCTGCCCATCCAGGAACCCATGCTGTGGCAGGCAGCAGCCTTCCCATGGATCTAGCAGGAGCCACACTCACTAAACATCTGGTTATATGCCTGCCATCTGAGGCCTCAACTGTGGGGCTTAAAGCAGATCACTATCTCGGTGCTACCCTTCTGAGCAGGAAACTGGTGGCATCCCTGTCCATCCAGGGGGTGGACAAGATCCACACCTGCCTGAGCGTCTGGTAGCAAGCTGGCTACCTGCAGACTGAGCAACATCCTTATAACTGGGTCCAACCCAGGAAGGCTGTGATTCTCTGCAAATCTCTATGCATTATGGTTGAGCATGTAAACTGGTGTAGCCACTACAGAACACAGTATGGAAGTTCCTTAAAATAACTAAAAATAGAGCTACCATATGGTATGGTAATCTCACTTCTGGGTATGTATCTGAAGGAAATGTAATCACTATCTTAAAGAGTTATCTGTACCCCCATATTCATTGAAACATCATTTACAATAGCCAAGGCATGGAAACAACCAGAGTGTCCCCAGACAAATGGATGAAGAAAATGTGGTATATATACAATGGAATATTATTCACTCATAAAAAAGAAGGAAATCTTGCTGTTTGTGGCAACATGGACAGACCTTCAGGGCATTATACTAAGTGAAACAAATCAGTCAGAGAAAGACAAACACTGTGTTATTTCACTTTTATGTGCAATCTAAAAAAAAAGGCAAACTCACAGAAGGAGTAGAATGATAGCTACCAGAAGTGGGAGGGTAAGGGAAATGGAGAGATGTTGGTCAAAGGGTACAAACTTACAGGTGAATAAGATAAATAAGTTCTGGTGATCTAATGAGCAACATGGTGACTATAGTTAACTCTGCCAAATATTTGAAAGTTAAGAGAGTAGATCTTTAGTGTTCTCACCACACAGAATAGTTGTAATTATGTGAAGTAATGCATGGGTTAATTAACCAATGTGGTAATCCTTTCACAGAACACACTTGTATCAAGTTATCATTTTGAATACCTTAAACTTACACAGTATTTTGTGTCATTTAGATGTTTGGCCTCATTTAAAGTATGTCCTTCAGTACCTCTTTCCAATGACTTCTTTCAAGTTTTCTAATGATTAGATCAACCTTTTGAATCTTTTCTGAGGATTAAGGGGCCCTTTTTCTCCTGTGTTAGTGTCCCCAGAGACCATACTTCCATTGCTGTCCTGCTGTCCATAAAACAACTCTTGCAGGATATTTTGGGTATGCCCAGATATTTTTTGATAAAGCCTGAAATTTTAATGCTTGTGTAATTGAGGTGCAAAAGTTTTCCGACCCTGACTTGTGAACCCACCTCCCTTCCTACAAGGTAGTCCTTGTTAATAGCAAAGCTTTGCTTATCCATTTTGAGTCTGTGCTCCTTTTCCAAGACACAAGGGATGATTGGACATTTGTATCAGTTTTAGTATCAGTTGAGTTCTTCGTTTTTCTTATCAAGTATTGATAACAATATTCACATTAAAAAGTCATTGCATATGGTAACAGATCTATAAAGATAGTTTGCCTTGACATCTCAGGATATGATTCAATTTAAGCTGATAGAGTAGCTTTAAAGGGGAACAACAATAAATAATATTTGTTTCAAAGTTAAGTCTCTAGTGATATCTATCATGGACCAATATTTTTCATAAATGTAAAAGTTAAAAAATTTGTTTCCCCCAAAACATAAACATTAAAATTCTTACAATGTACTACTGTCACAGTACCGTTGTGTTCTGTTGTACATACTCATACAAGAGATAATTATTCCCAAATGAGACTGTGTTCAAAGATATATCTCACCTTGCCTGGTATTAGATAAAGAATTCTATAGGCATGCACAAGTGTGAAAGAAAACAAAGATCAGTGTAAATCATCAGTCTTCTTAATGACTAATTTACAAAAGCTTCAAACTATGTGATGAGAAAGCAGGAAAAACTCTGTTATGAGTTTTTCATGAAACTGAAGTATCAGGTAACTGCAAAAGTTAACAAATGAGAATACTGACATGTTGAAAATTTGGTAACCAAAACATTTCGATTTGCTTCCTTTCAAAATGTTGAAATCTTTGAAACTATATACAAAAATATTCTTTGGCCGAAACTTGACAGCTATGCCTTAGAGCTTCTCTGTAGGACTTAAACGAACTCATATCTGCAGAGCCCCGTTTGAAAATCAGTATCTCAGCAAATAACAAATGGATTCAGCTAAGGCTTAACCAGTAAGTGTCAAAACTGAACCCTGGAAAGAAGTATGATGGGTCTGGTGATACAGGAAGGAATAGAATTTATGTTGGGAAATGCATAGTGTCACCAGGCCAGGATGAGACAGGAGAGGAAGTCTGCTAGGCAGAAAAGATTAATGAAGGTAACAATTATCTAAAGACTGGAGAGGCACTTGGGTGGGAGAACGGATCCCGAGGTAGATACTGATCCAGAGGTAGATGTCACACAGCGCTTTTTATGAAATGCTCTTTATGCTGGCCTTTCTTAGAATTTTCTTTGGTTGTCTTTTGGATTCTTTTTGGCCCCATCATGATCTCTGTATTGTGGAATGAGAATCCTATATTCCCTGACATGACTTCCCTAATTATTCCTTAAATGGGTATTTTTTCCAGTTCCAGATTTTAAGATAATGCAGTTTCAAAGAAAGAGTGGAATTTCAGAAAGACGTCTTATTCTTTTCTTTATCCTTTAAAAAATTGAGATGATCCGTTCTATTTATATTTTTGAATACAGTCTTCCTGTTGCACTCCTCTTCAAAATAGCTTTCATTATTTTATTTGAATGTTTACTTTTTTTTTTTTAGAGAGATTTTATTTATTTATTTGACAGAGATCACAAGTAGGCAGAGAGGCCGGCAGAGAGAGAGTAGGAAGTAGGCTCCCCGCTGAGCAGAGAGCCTGATGTGTGGCTCGATCCCAGGACCCTGGGATCATGACCCGAGCCGAAGGCAGAGGCTTTAACCCACTGAGCCACCCAGGTGCCCCAATGTTTACTTTTTTTAAAGTTGATAAATTTATTAGTTAATTTACTCAAAATGGCTGACAGGTCCTTTCCAGGGAACAATGCCTATATATGAAATGAAATTAAGTTGAAATTATGCCATGAAGCTAGTACTTCGGTCAGCTGGAGAGCTTCCCAGCAGACGCCGCTCTCATCCTCCGATCATCCTCACACCTGCAATGTTGAATTATTCACTCCCTAGATTTCATCCCTCGCATTGTTGATCCTTAATCTTTGCTTGTCATGAAAGTCATTCAGTTGCAAGGACTAACTTTCAGAAAGCCTCGCAGATTGCTTCAGGCTAAATCCTGTATTCAGGTTCATGCCGAGTCCCCAGGTGAAATTAATGGGAAGTGTGCTGCTGCATCTCTGGGTGGACCTTGCCTTCCCTGGCTTCCTTCAGTTCTCCCTACTTGCCTTTTAAGCACTTTGAAGACTGTTGTGCTTGCTTCAGAGAAAAGCAGACGCCCTGTTTCTGTGACTCTTGCTGGCTCATTTCGCTCCAAGGCTGAATATTCTTGTATGTGGGCCATAGATTAATTTCAACAGCATGGATGTTTGTAATATACATAAATGAGTTGGATGAAGGCATTGAAACAAAATTTCTGAGTCTGTAAATGAAGCTGGAACTGGAAGCACAGAAAATAACGAAGGGCAATGAAACCCAATTCAAGAAGAGGGTTTGAGTAAGAGTGCCAACAAACACCCAATCAACGTAAACGAAGACAAATATTAAATTATTTAGGAGCAGAGAGCTAACCTAAAGATGTCTGCTAAACAGAATCGTGAATCAGCAGACTAATCAGCATATGGTTTGAAAGTTATCATAGAAAATCACAAAAGCTATCAACTCAGAACCTAACCAAAAATTAATAGAAACATAAGAACAGGTCTGTATGTTGAAAGAGCATACATATCACCACAGGGAAAAAATTGCAACACAGAACCCAGATAATATCACTGCAGAAATAGTCTCATTTTCTTAAATTCGTAAGAGGTTTATTGAACTGAAATTCCCACAAAGGTGCAAACTCTTATTTATTTTATGCATCTTCTTGAAGGAAATTTGTTTTATTTTACTACAAACCCACCACCCGATTTTTGTGTCAACTGTTCATGAAAACTTCCAGTAAAATTACCTACTTTGATAAGATTGTGCTTCCTCATATCACTGAGCTGCCATGTACTTAGCATTCAAGACACATTCGGCAGTTATATAACAGTGTAATAATCATAACAAATGCATTTAGGCAGTAGCTTGGACACTGATGCAAGCACTAATATTATTTAATTCAAACTTTTTAAAAAATCCTTTGAGGGAAGGAAAAGGAACAATTTATATTTCAGTTTTAAAGGGGAGAGAGAAGAACTGTGACATTAACTTGTCTAAGGTCACACACAGTAGGAAATGAAGCCGAGACTCAAACTTTGGGTTACCTTCAGAATCCATGTTCTTTATTACCATGTAATTCTTACAAATTCTGTGCAGAGCAAAAAAATATAACTCTTACTAATGAAGAAAATGAGGAACAGAGCAGGTAAATAACATATTAATGTTAAATGGATGGTTATCAAATGGCTTCAGATTCTAATTCTAGTTTGTCAAACTTGAAACTCCTGTTCTTTCTATACGACATGTATCTCATATGATCCCCAAACTCTTACCTTTCTCCCTTTGTGTGCAAAATGGAATGGAGACGAATCAATGATTCTAGCCTGTAAACTGCTAGAATAAATAATTTAATGTGCATTTGTTTGCTAGCTCAGATACCTGCCCAAACTCCAATGAAGATTGTATTTTTATACCTTGTCGTAATGAACATTGACAAATCAATCTCTCCAAAATCTTTTGTCATAGATCAATCAACTTTTCATTACAGTAAGACATAGATGTAGCTGACACAGTCAAGTGAGCTGCCTTAATTCTATCAGCATATTTAGGAACAAGTGAGGGAGAATAGACCCTAAGATCGTTTAATAATAAACAGCCTGTGATTTCATTAAAATATTTTCTCAACTGAGTACTTTGTTCAGAAATGTCCTAAGAACAGAGCAATACATTGTGCTATAATTTGTATTAAAACTTGAGATTTTTTAAAAAAATGTTAAAACCTTTTGATTGAAGGATAGTTGACTTATTAGTTTCAGGTGCACAACATAGTGACTTGATAATTATATACGTTGTGAAATGTTCACCATGTTAAGTGTAGTTACAGTCTGTTATCTAGTATGGTATTAGTCACTATATTCCCTTTGCTATACTTTCATCCCCATGGGTTATTTATTTTATAAGGAAACTTTGTTAACTTGTGATGTTTTGTTTTCTTTTATTTTTATTAATTTTTTATTTTTTTATAAACATGTATTTTTATCCCCAGGGGTACAGGTCTGTGAATCGCCAGGTTTACACACTTCACAGCACTCACCAAAGCACATACCCTCCCCAATGTCCATAAGCCCACCCCCCCTTCTCCCAAACTTGTGATGTTTTAATAAGCAAACTTAACTGAAGTCTTGATTAAAAAATATAATTCAAAAGTTCAGTACCATTATATATATTTGAATATTTATATCACGTAAGCTCCTGTTAAAGGTGGCATGGAGGAATCCTATTTAAGAAAAATCGACCGGCTAGTGAAAAGGCTCATTTTGGTTGTGACAGTTCCTCCTTGAGGATAGCCCCAAAGGTGAGATCATAGAGCTAAGACCTGTTAACTGACCACTCTGCTGCTGTGTCATAACTTACAACCTAAAACACTTTCTTTGAAATGATGATCAAAATACTGCTAATTAAAAAAACAAATTGTAAAAAGGGAAGAGAAAATGCAAAACATTTTCCAAAAAATGTTAAATTACATTTCAAGCATGTCTTCCATGTGTGCAGACATGTTTTGAAACCCACCTGTTCACGGGGAAATAGCAGCCAGTAGGAAACACACCCAGGTCTAAGGACTGGGGAAAGGTACAGTTCTGTGAAAGGAAAATGGTGTTCAGATGTGGCAGTCAAGAGGAGCTGGCAGTTTGGGTAGACAATAGGCATCATGGGTATCAAACTATTACAACAGAAAGTTTGCAATTGATGGGTGGACATGGCTTTCAGTGGCTCAGGCAAAAGATATGCCCATGATTTTCTGATTGAAAGATCTCTGCATGGGGGAAAGTCTCACTGGGGTTTGGGCTGGGATTTTGAGGTAAGACATCATCTCCCCCAGGGGAATAGTCATAAATAAGGCAGACTCTTAGTTTTAGAAGTGTTAGACAAGTTATAAAGACAAACGTCAGGGTTGGAGATGCAAAGCGGAAGTAGCATGGATATGTTAACTGCGTAGCTGTGACATCCAGACTGGACTAACTGCAAGGATGATCTCTTGCTGATCCCCAGAGGGCTACACAAAACCATCTTTACCCCCTTCATCTGGAAAAGGCTGCAGTCTTTAAGTGCTGGTTCCTACAGTTGGTCTGAAAGAAGGGGTAAATTCTGAAGGCTGAAATCCAGGTAGAGGTGAACAATGCACATTTAGATAACCTCAGATTAACTAAACCAATGTTTCAAAACAGATATTTTATTAATAGATTTTTCCCTTAGGAAAATGACAAGAAGCCATATTATCAAGGTAGTTTCAAGGGTCTATATCATAGCTATGATGCATATATCAGATTTATATTGATATTAGATACATATTTTACCTCTGTTCCATCAGAAAACTTTAAATATAATTCATATCAAACCACCCCCAGAAATAAATGACTGTGTTCTTTCTATTTTAATGATTTTTCTTCAAACCAGAATTCATTAATGGAATACAAAAAGCAATGCAATTTCAGAATGAAATCCCTTAATGTAGCAGTTTTAGTACACACAAACTGATTGAGAAGCATTTCATTTCCTCGCAGTCACTATAGAAAAACTCAATAATTTGTATTCATTATATACACCAGCTTCTCTAGCAGGCATTCTTAGCTCTGAGCTATTTGCATGGTGTGTGTATCACCAATTTGGCAAGGCTGGCATTCAAACAGACATGTCAGAAGTGAATATTTTGCATTATTATCAGATATATTGCATTTTTGACAGTATTCCTCTACTTTTGTTTTTTATTTTTTTAAAAGATTTTATTTATTTTGTCAGAGCGAGAGAGAGAGAGAGAGCTCACAAGCAGAGGGAGCAGCAGGCAGAGGGAGAAGCAAGCTCTCTGTTGAGCAGGGAGCCTGATGAGGGACCCAATCCCAGGACCCTGGGATCATGACCCGAGCCAAAGGCAGATGCTTAACCAACTGAGCCATCCAAGCATCCTAATATTACTCTACTTTTAAAACTCTCTTCATGATATTATTTATTTGATAAACTTCATGTGGTTTTAAGGGTGAACATAAATAACCATTTCCCTGAAATTATAAAATTTGATTTCTTTACGATAATCAAATATCTTATTTTTCACTTTTAAGACTATAAAGAAGTTTAAGTCACCTTTTTATAAGGAGTGAAGGTTCACTTTCCCACAACAGAAAAAGATATATAAAAATTTCCAAGTTTTGAATGTAAAACCAGAAGGAATTAATTTTAAGTAGCTAGTATAAAACCAATGTGAAAATTATTTTGCTTTTCACATGTTGATTGTACATAATATTACAAATTTACTTAAAAGGCTTTCTAAAGGAAATATAAGTTCCAAGAGGGCAGAGAGAGTGATGGTCTTACTCACCTAGTTCCTAGTGTGGAGATGGAATATATAGGTGCTCAAGAAAAGCTTGCTGAATGCATGAATTCAAAAATACTTAAGATATTTAATTTAATGTTACATATTTTTGTTTCCTCAGTGAACACATGTTAGAAACAAAACCATTTATCCTGAGGCATTCTTTGAAAAAGTATTAAGAACTATTGTTTGTTATACTACAGCATTACTTGTGATCTTTAGTATTATGTGCTACATCCTTAGTGTTTTAGTCAGATGATACAGCAAGACACAGTGTATAGGCTCTGTATAACTCAGTTTACCATTTAGAATTCAAAGAAGTGATATTCAGTCTCTCAGAATACATAGGAATATAATGAAGAAAAATGAAAGTTCTCTCTCTCTCTGTCTCTCTCTATATATATGGGCAAGATATATAACATGCTAGGGGCTGGGGATTGGGAAATGATCATGGACGCTTCTGGAGGCTAGTCAGAGCTGGAGGGTTCCTACAGAGAGGAACTGGAGAGTTAGAAGAGAGAAGTGGGTCCTCATTCTTGAGAAGCTGAAACTATCAGACTTCTGAAAGAGTAATTGGTAATACAGTTGAAAGCTGTTTTAAATCCCAGTGAAGGGAAATAAAATTAGAAAAAATATATATATATATTTTGTGAAAGTCCATTACGTCCACCAAGAGGGACTAGGGGGTAGGAAGACAAAGTAGAAAGTTACAGTAGGGGAATGAAGGATGTCTTGGGTTTTCAAACAGGAGATAGGTGGTATCATTGACTATAGTGGAGACATCAGGATTTTTATGGAAGGAAGATGATTACTTTGGTTTGAAGCTGCATGAATTTGATGACTGTGTGACTGATTCCTACTGGAAATGTTCAGCAGAAGTTGTAAATGCAGTAATGGAATTCAGACCAAGAACTAAAGTGGACATGGAGCTCTAGTTGTTCAAGGCCTAGTTATTAAAAGGAAAATAAAATGAAGAAAATGGTGAGTATTTCAAGAACGCAATCCAAATGGAAATGAACCTGCTAGTTTTAAATGTTAGTAAGAAAACCACTTTTTTATTAATAATTGATATCATAAGTATGTACTCACTAGCACAATGATTTCCAATCCTTTTGATATCAAGAATCACTTTTTAACATAATGATGATTATTCTCTTTTTTATGATTGTTGTCTTCATGTGTGTTTATTTGAGACTATACTATTGAGGTGTAAAGGTTAAGTGATCCTCTTAAACGAATTTATATTAGTCCCTGACATTAAATACATTGGTAATATTTTTCATATGTGTGAGTCGTCTATGATGGAATGTTCTAGAAAATATAAGCTGGTTAGATTTATTCTAATTTTCCTGTTACAGTTACTGATGCTCCCTCTACCAAAGAACTCCTAGTGCCTTAGGAAGTATCCATAGCTGGGAAGAAACACTTCACATTTTTAAGATTCTAAGTTTAAAAGGTACAAGTTACAAAATGATTAGGGGATGCATTTGAAGACACAAAAATCATCATTTTCCTTGCTCTCACACAAGATGGTTGACCCTCTGAACTGGAGAAGAGTGAGGGGTGAGGGGGTAGTGTGGAGAAAGAAGAAAGATGCAGTGTGGTCACAAACATTCTGTTCCCCTTGCTGTGAATCTGGGTGATTGGAACACATTTAAACTCTATTGGAAGGGTGAGAGAATGGTAGAGGTGCATTCTATGTCTCAGACTTGATTTATGCAAAAGGAAGAAGCAGAGAGGGCCAGAGACAACTTCTCAAAGCTCTCAACTACTATTAAGTGGCATGGGACTTAATTTGTAAATTTTCTGTGAGCCCCATATGGGATAGCAAATCAGATAGAAGAGAGTGGTCCTTTCCCAGCAGGTGTCCTGATGAGACTGGAGAGCAAGCAAGGGATGCTTGTAGAATGGGTCACATGTCTGGAGCTAGAGATTGAGACCTCCCAATTTCCACCAACCGTCACAGCCAGGAAGTCAAAGAGAGGGCTGAGTCAGCAGAGGGAAGAGAAGACAGTCATAATACAAGTGAACTGATACACATAATTGATAATAGAATGCAGCATTGCTATATGAAAAATAGGGAAGGTAGACATAGAGAATTTAAGATTAAAAATTCTTGAATATTTCCTCTCCTTCACCTATTAGTGGGCGTTAGTTATATTATGAAATTAAGTAGTTGTGTTTTTTCTTTGCTTCCTGCCTGTAGAGAGCCAGGATGGGTGGCTTATCTTTCAGAAAATACACACAGAGGAAAATCACAGGCTTAAATGCCGATCGTTCAGGAGATTCCCAGAGAGAGGAGAAAGAAAAATTGTAATGGGGTCAGTGGCTTCTAAAAGAAGTATGAGCTAAGAGAATAAGGAAAGAATTTTAAGAAAGAGATATCTTAAGCACTTTGAATATTATATCATTATTTCTACATCTTGGCTTACAAGGGCCTCACTTTTAGAAACCTTTCCCCATTCTAGAATAATTTCACTCTCTTTAAGCAATCTCACAGTTCATCTCTGGAAAGAGGATAATATTTATTTGGAAACAGTAACACAGCAGAGACTTTGAATGCTGTTTGATGCCACAGAAGCTCAAGGAGAATGATTCTATGGGATGTGGCAAGATCAGTCATCAGTCAGTGATGACCTTTTAGAGAACCATTTCCATGGAGAGCCTGCAGAAGACAAATTGTAAGGGGTTAAGTAAAAATAAATGAGGAAGGAGAGGAAGAAATGGCTAAAAAGAAAAAAAAATGTGCCCCCAAAAGAAGTGGTTAGCAAAAGGGCAAGAGTTTGAAAGAATAACCTACTTAAAATGTAGGCTAGAAAGGAAGAAGCCACTAGAGAGAGATTCCTTGAAAATCCTAGAGGGAGAGGAGAAAAATAGTTTAGGAATTGCTGTTAAGTTAAACCACAGTTATATTTAATAAATAAAGGCTTTCCTGCAGAGTCGTGTCATTGGTATTGGAGAAAAAATGTCCAACGAATAGTTATAATCTATTCATAAGCATGAAGTGAATCACGTTTGGGTATAATTAGTAGGAGAACATCAATAAAGGAGAAAAATATTTTTAATCTACTAATAGACCTGGAATAAATCATGCATTAGGTGTAATTACTGGGAGAATACTTGGATCATTGCAAATAATTTGACAACATGATTCTATTTAATGTACCTCCTTATTTTAAATGCAAACATGATGCTTGTGATGTATTTTATTGTCTGCTTGTTGTATCAGCACATTGAAGGAAAAATAAGAATCCTGTCGGGTAGTAAAGAAGAAAACTCTCCTAGAGTTGTAAGAATAGCCCAAACCTCCTAATTTTACATTAAATTTTCTTTGATGACGTTCATTTCTTTTAAATTAAATCTCTCGCTCTAAATGGAATTGCTGTCCACAGTCCCAGTGCTGACTGCTGTCTCCCTGGCAGAATCTGGACCATATGACTCCGTCCCTGGGCCCAGTCACCGGGAACCACTGAACTTCTCAGTCTTTGACCTTCTGATTTCATGTTCTTTGTCACTTCTCTTCCACAGACTCTGTTGCTCCCTTCTGCATTATTGCCAAAGTCAGGGAACGTGTCTTCCATCCCGTATCTTTCTCTTATCCCCCTCCCTTTTACTCCAACACTTAGCTCCTCTTCTTCAAGCACACCTTTCTTCATTTTCTGAAAATCCCTAGCACCTCTGAGCATCTCCTTTGTTATCCCTCATTGTTTTTTTTTTCCTCTTCAAGCAAAGGAAAAACAACATTTTGCCTCTCTGCCCATAAAGGGAATCTATATATCTTACTTGAAGTTGCTTGTCTCATGTGGTATATATTGAATACATTCACATGTCAAAACTGAGTGTATTGCATTCTTCGGCTAAACTCTGCTCTGGGTCTTACTGGTATAAAGACGCATGTGCAGTAGTCAAAGGGCGAAAACCTATGGCCTTTGCCCTTGACTACACCAGTCTGGTGTGCAAGCAGATGAGAAAACTAGTGATTTCAACTTAGAATTCAGAAGAAGAAGACAGAGATGAGAGGACAAGTTAATGTTTTAGAAAAATTTAGCTGGTAGGTAGGGTGTGAGGCACAGGTGGGTGGTTGAGCTTTGGGGGAGTCTCACAAACAAATAGGATAGCACAGCACAACTGTAATTAGTTTGCTTATGTCAAATGATTGAAGAAAGAGCGTGCTGGTTAAATAGTGAGCAGATGGAGAGGTCCTACAAGATTTGAAACAGGGTAGTACCATACTAACACTTTCAGCCGAGAAGGAAACAGTTTGGAAGCATTGTGGAAGATGGATTTAAGTTGAAGGAACTAAAGGCAAATTCACTAGCTAGAGGGCATTACAGTGGTAGAAGGGAGCTACTCTGAGTCTGAACAAAGGGAGTGCCAGCATGATGGAGTGAAGGGAACAGATTTAAGTAACACCTCTGTGTGTGTGTGTGTCTCTATGTGTGTGTGTGTTAAATTAATAGACTTTGTATATTTTAGAGTAGTTGTCAGTTTACAGAGAAATTGAACAGAAAGTGGGGCACCAGGGTGGCTTAGTCAATTAAGCTTTTTTTTTTTTTAAAGATTTTATATATTTATTGGACAGAGAGAGATCACAAGTAGGCAGAGAGGCAGGCAGAGAGGGAGAAGCAGGCTCCATGCTGAGCAGAGAGCCCAATGTGGGGCTCGATCCCAGGACTCTGAGATCATGACCTGAGCTGAAGGCAGAGGCTTAACCCACTGAGCCACCCAGGCACCCCTAAGCATTTATCTTCAGCTCAGGTCCTGATCTCCGGGTCCTGGGATCCAGACCTGCATCAGGCTCCCTACTCGCTCAGCTGGGAGTCTGTTTCTCTCTCTCCCTCTGCCCCTCCCCACTGCCCATTCTATCTCTCAAACAAATAAATAAAATCTTAAAGAAAAAAAAAAAGAAATTGAATAGAGAGTACTAAGCATTCTCTATGCCTTCTCAACTGCTATCCTGGTTTTCTGTATTATAAACGTCCTGCATTAGGGTGGACGCTTGTTACTGTTGAGGAACCCAAACCCAAAATGATACACTATTATTAACAAGAATCCACATTTGGATTTACATTTGGGTTCATTCCTTGTCTTGTATAGATTCATGGGCTGTGGATCCACAGGAATGTACAGTGTAATGTATCCACCAATATAGTATCATACAGGAGAGTTTCTCTGCCCTAATGCACGCTGTGCTTTATAGTTTCATCCCCCCATCTCTCTGAGTCAAACGGAATTGTTGCTCTTTTATTGTCTCTACAGTTTTGCCTTTTGTTATGCAGTTGGATTCATACAGCTTGTGGTCTTTTTAGGTGGCCTTCTTTCACGTAGCAATGCGCTTTTAAAGTTTCCTCCTGTCTTTTAATGGTTTGAGAGTCCTTTTCTTGTTACTTTTGAATGATAGTCCATTGTCTGGATTTACCACAGGTTATCTCTTCACCTACTAAAGGTCATCCTGGTTGCTTCCAAATTTTGACATTTAAAAACAAAGCTGCTATAAACATCTATGTGCAGTTTTTGTGGGCATGTAGGATTTTAATGGTTTTGGTAAGCACTAAGAAGTTTGATTGCTGAATTGTTTGGTAAGAATAGATTTAGCTTTGTAAAAAAAAAAGCCACCAAGTGCCTTCCAAAGTGGCTGCACCAATTTCCCTTCCCACTGGCAGTAAGTGAGAGTTCTTGCTACTCCACAACCTCGCCAGCTTTTGGGGTCGTCAGTGTTCTGGATTTGAGCTGTTCCGATAAATGCGGTGTCTCATTGTTTTCATTGCAAATCCCTCTGGCTATACAATGTTGAACATTTCTTCATGTGTTTATTTGCTGTCTGTATTTTTTTTAAGATTTTATTTATTTATTTGACAGAGAGAGATCACAAGCAGGCAGAGAGACATGCAGAGAGAGAGGAGGAAGCAGGCTCCCCGCTGAGCAGAGAGCCCGATGTGGGGCTCGATTCCAGGACCCTGGGATCATGACCTGAGCCCAAGGCAGCAGCTTAACCCACTGCGCCACCCAGGTTCCCTGTATGTCCTCTTTGAGAAGGTGTTTGTTCAGATATTTTGCTCACTTTTTAATCACTGTTTGTTTTGTATTGTTTAATTTGAAGATACTTTGTTTGTTTAATTTAGATACTTTGGATAGAAGTCTTCCTGCAGATAGGTGTTTTGCAAAATATTTCCCCAGTGTGTGTGTGTGTGTGTGTGTGTAACACTTGTCTTTCTCAGAGTAAAGGTTTTTAATTTTGACTGAGATTGTGCTGAATACATCAAGGTGGAAAGCATGGACATCCTGACAGTATTAACAGTTTTGTTGGTTGTTATTAACATTACAAGTATTAGTTACAGTGATATGCATTGCTCAATGCTTATTTTAAATGGGCAGTAAAGACACAGGAACTAGGGATTACTTCTAGATCTCTGACAAGGGCAACTAGAAGGGTATTGTCACTCAGTTGGGCATAAGGTTTTGAAGTGATAGTGATAAATTAGATACTGGATATTTAGAATTTGAATTCCACATGGAAACCAGATAATTACAACCATCATACAATTAAATAAATGGATCAGAAATATAGGGAACTAGGCAGGATATAAATATTTGGAAATCTTCAACATACATATAATTGAGTCTCTGGGTATATAAGATGTTGCTTAGGGAGAACATATGATATGACAAGATGTTAGAAAATATAAAAATTTCAGGTAGATATTGGAAAAGATGCCCAGGAAGGAACCATAGTGAAAATGGCAGAGGTGAAATAAAAATAGAGAAATAAACAGTAGAGGAGTTGGGAGTTAAGATGGCGGAGAAGTAGGAGGACCTTGAACGTGTCTTATCCCTCGAACACGCCTACATAGTTATCAAGTTATTCTGAACACCCAGGAAGTCAGTTGGAGGTCTGAAAGAACAAAAACTGTGGTCTACAAGTAGAAAAGTGACCGCCTTTTGGAAGGTAAAAGGTGCAGAGGTTCACTTGGAGGAGACATAGCAGTGGGTGTAGTGGCAGGGAGGGAGCCTGCTTACGGAGGCTGCCTCGAAGTGTTAGTAAATTATTTTGGAAGCCACAAAGGAAAAGAATGTCAAGAAGGAAATTTATCAGCAGTGCCAAATGTAGTAAAATAATATGAAGGGTAAAAGTGCAAAGGAAAATAGTAATTCATGGACATGAATTGGTAAAGCCAGAATGTAGACAACTCATTAAAAAAATGCTTACCTTGGGAGAGGGGACAGTATAATTAAAGAGAAATGATAGAGGGGTTATGGAGAGTTTTCACATTATCATTACAATTGCCACCATTAGAATAATTGTCATTATCATCATTATGATCATCATTACTTAACTGTAATCAATTGGAGTCTGTTTATACATTAAGGGCAAAGAATGAGTAGAAGGATGGAAAGAGAGAAACAGAGGTGTTTTCCCAGAGTCGTGTAAGGGATGTGAGTCCAAGCACAAGTACAAAGAATTAACCTGGACAAAATTTCTCCCAAGCCATTAATAAATGAATAGAGAACTTGTTGAAAAATAACAGCAAGCTTGGTATTTGGGCTCTGGTTTTAAAAAATGAATATAAATTCTTAGTATCTAATATATATCTAACAAAACTTAATACAAATATTTCTGCTCTGATCCTGAATAAATGTTCAAGAAAATATTCGACTAGCTTATTTCCAATATTTTACTTTCAAACTTAGCCCTGATTTATTGGAGGAAAAGTATGGAAATTTGTAAGTCCTTCTCCCTGAAATCATGCAAAATATGTGCAGGTAAAATTGAGACATGGTCAGTGAGGCATCTCACCAAGCTTTTTCCCCTTACTGTGAGTAATGACAAGGCAGTGATGTCAGATATTGTCATAAATTCCTATTTCTCAGCAGGCTGTTTTCTCGTGTCTCAGCAGCTTTCTTGTGTCTCTAGAGGTTGGTAGCAAGGGACTCTATTTTCCTATCTTCCCCTCTTCCTTTTTCCTGTGAGTTCCTCTAGTGAAAGAAATTTGGCTAAGAAATTTGGAAAATATGGTTTGTGGGGTTGGGGGACAGCTGCCCCCCTTAAGATGCACAGCTGAACACAAAGGAATAGGAAAGTCAGCTGTGGGCAAACAAAATGATGACTGGCAAAATGAACTTTCCACTAAGACCATTCTTTGAAAAGATTCTAGGATAAAAGAGGGTTTTAAATAAAAGATCTGACATCCACTCAACAGTACACTTGAATTCAGGACATTCCAAACAGGAACCCAAAGATCTGATTTCTAATGCTAGAGTTTTTACTCTTAACAGAAAGCTAAGGAAGGCATCTACCACAAACTTACATTCTTGGGAAGATTTGAAGAGATTGATGTTTTGAGCTGGCCCGCTGTCCTTTGTCCTGGAGATTTTCCCACCCCAGGGAGATGCACCATGTTAAGATAACACATAGGTGAGTTTATGAGTGTAATTATGTAGTAGGAAACAAGGCAGTGTGGGAGAAAAGAGCAAGACATCTTAACCCCAGATATATGGTCAAGGAGATACATTTTAGAAAGATTAGCACCTGAAACTTGATTCCTGTAAAATATCATAACCTTCTATCTCTTGGGAAGTCTTACTGAACTTCTACACGTGTGCAAGCTTCACCTTGCAGATTGCTCCTATAGATAACTTTTTAAAAAAACATGCATAAGGAAGTGAAAAGTTATACTCGAAAGCAGGAAAACGAGGGAAAAGGAATTATCTTTCATGTTTTCATTTTGCTCTGAATTCCTCTATGAATTCATATTAATGTCAGTGTGGGTAGCTTGGAGCTGAAGTGCTGGATTTACAGATCATCAGCTTGAAATTTGAAGTGATCAAATTTAATTCAGTTTTAATGAGGTCTTTCTCTTGCAACATTTCGTATCACACTCCTCCTTCCATGGGTGCTATGGTGAAGATAGGTGTTCAGTGGCTGTCCTCAGATCTATGGCCAGCTTCCCTTAAGAAGTCCATCCTCCTATCCGAGGGTGTCCTGGAGTTTTCTTATCACTAGTCATGTCTTCAGGCAGGTTCCAAACTGCTCAAGTTGGGACGGTTTTCTCTTCTGGGCATGCCTTGTACCTGAGGTCTGCTCCTCTCAACCTCTGGTCTTTTTCCAAGTTTCAGATCCTCTCTTCTGTGTCTCTAGCTAGAAGCTGCTGGTAAATTAAGGCATTATTTGGCACAAGCCAAGAGCAAGTAAGTGCAAGCACTATCTTAAACCTTCTCTCTGCCCCACCCTGCCACACTCTAATGGCCCCATCACAGGAGTGCAGGGCACTGTCTCTCCAAATATACCAGTGGGAGATAGACAGGGCACCATCCTTCTCACCTTAAACTCTGAACCTCTCGCTAGGCTTAGGTCCATAAATGAGAGGTAGTTTGGTCTCACTCCTAGTATCAATTCTTAATAATCACATTTAATGATAATTTATTAATAAATTAATTTGAAGCTCAAAACAAGCATTGATCCTTTTGTCCTAGCCTTAATGCATTTTATTCCTGAAATTTTAATGCCATGTGTTCAGTGGATAAAACATCCAGTCAACTAGTGAAAAAAACATACTGTCTCAAAAACATTATTATCTTTACATTTGCTTTACGGGCAGAATGGACACACATATTTTTCACATAATTGGCTTTCCAAATAGCACCATTCTACTTTACCTAAGGTCAAACATCCATAAAATAAATTATGCTATTTGAGAAAATAAATTATATTGCAAGTGTAAAATTGCATTAAACTACTGTTATAAATTTGTTAAGTACTCAATGGACATAATGACAAGGAAAAACTAAATGATCTGGAAGGCATTATATGTTATAATTTTTGATAGAGATGTTTTCAATAAACTTATTTATTGAAGTGTAACATGAAGACAGACATGCACAAATCCTAAGGCTATAGAAAGCCTTACCATTAATACGGATGCATTGTTCAAATTCTCAGGAATATTCTAGAAACAGCATTTCTATTTAACCTGAACTGCTCTATTCCCATTTGACCCCTGTCCAGAACTACAACTGTGTACTTAAAATGGATTAAAAGAATAAATCTCCATTTTTGAGTGTAGGTACAATTCCCCCTCCATTTAGGTTAATAGCTACCAACAGTGATATATTCTTATCATGGCCAAATTTTCTTTCTCTATTAGAGGTTTTCAACTGTTCTAATATGATTTTTATCCTGGGGAGTAATAGGTAAAGAATTTCTGAAATATGTTTCTTTATTTTTATAAACTACTAGTGTTGTCACTGTTCCAAGCCCAGTAGACTTGATGGTATTAATGTATACTAGAATATTTGTGATTTTTCTCCCTTAGCTTTTTCATAGTTCTCTGATAAGACAGGCATTTGATTACATTAAGAAATTATGCACATTTAAATAATGATAGAACCCTAAGAAAATTTTATTGTGACCTTAAGAAATAATAGTTCTTTGCAGGGTATTACCTTTTGTAACCTTGTCAATTTCTAAATGGACAATCAAGCTTTTAGCTAATTGCAGTCATCCTTATTAGTGAGTATTAATTAAGCAATTATTAAAAGGTCAACAAAAAGGATTTTTTAAATTGAAAATAGACCAGACTTCTAAATAAAGCATTTGTGCTATCTGTGGGTTTAATATGTATATGATTTATGACAAGCATGGTTATTAAAAACCTTATATTTCTGTCTTACTTACTTATTGGGCAACAGTAGTTCCATTTTAACTGTGTGTTGCCTCTTCTGCTCCACATGGAAAGTCCTCAGAAGAGTGAGTCTCCATTTCTATATTTGGTCCTCAAAGCCCAAATGGGGTATTTTGAGTCTTTATAAACTCTGCAATTAAAATAAAATTACCTATAACTATTTCTTGTATAACTTTGAAGAAAAGTGAAGTAAATTGGACCTAAAATTATGTTTAAGTGTTCAAAGATTAAGCTTCATTTCTAGAGGTAATAAAGCCTCCTTACCAATTACTCTGGTTAACAGTGCAGTGACTTCATTTTTGTGAAAGCAACTTACACCCGTGATCTTCACTCCTATTTTACTTACTAGCATAGTTCTTTACATGTCCTTGTAATGACAAAATTCAAAGCTAGTATTTGGAAGATCTCTCTTTCTCTCTCTCTTTTAACAAGAGCAGACTTTTAAATGGACTGGATTCTACTAGAGCATGGTACTAGGTTGAATAATGGCTCCAAAGATATCGTATCCTAAAGCCTAGAATTTGTGAACGTTGCCATAGGTGGCCAAGACTTTACAGATATAATTAAGATATTGAGAGAGTTATATCCTAGGTTATCATGAGAGACCCTAAATGTAATCACATGTGTCTTTTTAAGAGGGAGAAAGAGTCAAATTGGACTACACAGAGAGGATAGGATGATGTGAAGGTGAGAGTGAGAGAGATGTAAAGACGCTGGCCCTGAAGATTGGAATAATGTGCCACAAATGGAGGAATTCTGGTAGCCATCAGAAGCTGGGAGAGGCAAGGGGCAGATTCTCCACTAGAGGGAGTGTGTTCCCGTTGACGACTTGATTTTGGCCCAGTGATATTGATTTCAGACCTCTAACCCCAGAAAGTGTGGCAGAGTAAATTTCTGTTGTTCTAAGCTACATGTTTGTAGTGATGGTTTATAGAAACCATAAGAATCTCACAAAGGCCCCATGCATCATCTACAGACAATATGTATGACAGCTACTGGGTTATGTTATGCTAGAATGAATCCCTGTTTCTTTCAACTAAAATATTAACCAGATAAGGAAATTTTCCAAGTTTATCTTTCTTTAAAAACTACATTCTGTGTTCTTATAGCTTATTTACCACAACTGATTAAGTCCCTAGCTACCTTTTAAAATAATTAAGATTGGGGAACCTGGGTGGCTCAGTGGGTTAAAGCCACTGAGCGTCCTGGGATCAAGCCCCACATCGGCCTCTCTGATCAGCGAGGAGCCCACTTCCCCTTTTCTCTTTCTCTCTGCCTGCCTCTCTGCCTACTTGTGATCTCTGTCTGTCAAATAAATAAATAAATAAAATAATTGCGATTGTATTGTAAGAAACAAGAAAGAAGACTTTCTCCAATCATGACTCAAAATTTAGCCATTACTCAGTATGATACCCAGTTGGATAAGTCCAAGTAATTTGTTCAATGGGGTGAAGTCTGAAAAGGTTCAAATTGTGATGCTTTTCAGCCATATTGTTGATGCTGTCTTGACTGAATTGTAGGTATATTAAACTTATGGTATTTTTGGTAGTGAGAAAATTTCGTATTCAAATTCCCATAATTGTAAACCATGTGACTATTGAAAAACAAGCTTTGAAAGGTTGTAATCATGATGCTTTCTTTCATAGTTTGCACATAAATATATAATCATACTTTGAAATTTAAAAAAATATTCCAGTAAAGTTTTTGGAGTTTGAGTTTTGTGACATATTCTCAAGATTGTTCATGAATACTTTTTCTTCTGTTCAACTACCTTTAAAAGTGATGGAAAATGTACCATTTGTCAGCAGACTTTGATTGTGTTGTAGACTTGATGTACAATAGGAGAAATCCTTTTGTGCCTGGAAGAAAGGTTTTGCATTTGAGAATAGCAAAGTGCAATCAAGGAACAACTAATCTTAGCCCAGAAAGGAACTGGATGTACTTTCTTTCACATGTAAAGTAAAAACTTTTTTTTTTTTTTTAAGTTTGATGTAAGTACTTACTTCAAAGTACTGCCACATACTCAGCTCTCAATCTTACAATTATTTTATGAAGCATCATATTCCCACTTTATAGCTAAAATAACTAGCTATAACTACTATAACTAAAATAACTATTTAAAGGCTCAGAGCAATTAAATATCTTCTCCATGGACTAGTAAGTCAGAACTGGGTGGCAGGTCCAGCTGGGTCCTTCCTACCTCTGTTCAGGACTGCCTTAATAATACAGTCATTTCATTACTGCAATAATCTCATAGTTTAACTTTGTATAAAGGAAATAAGGTTTTGAATATTTTTACATTTTGTTAAATCTATCTTCTCTGAAATTACAGGAAAAAATGTCATGTGGCAAATAATGAAATAGGGCCCTGCATTGAGGAAATAAAAGCAAAATGTTACCTCCTCAGCTTTACAGTGCGGTGTAATGAGTTCTTCAAAAGAAAGAAAGAAAAAAAAAAGCCATTACCTAAAGTGCCTCTGATTCTCATACTTTTAATGTGATGAAATTAAGTTCCATCTTCAAGTGCAAGAACAAGCTATTTATTATCTTTTGCTTATTTTCGTTGTTAACTAAAATGTAAGCAGGCTTGAACTTGTTTGGGCAGAACACGGTAAAATCCCAAGTCCTCATTAACATGTTTCTTTGTCATACTCCCCAGTCATCACTCTAGAGTTTTGTTGCAGGAAGGAGTCCACAGAGGTTAGATAAGATCTGTGGTAATGCTGATGACGATGATGATGACAATGACAAATCTGACCCAAAAGGGAGTCCAGTTGTGGGGAATTCTATGGTTCAGTCACGTCTATGTCAAAGTCAGAATTCTTTCAACATACACACTCTTCTTAAATTTTATAAGCTACTGCCTCAATGAAGACATTATCTTTAGGCTCACTTCAATGAAAGAGTAAAGGAATCTAACATTTTGAGTACTTCCCATGTTCCAGGCACTGGACTGAGTTCTTGGCATATATGATCTCATGTAGCCATTGCAGTCATTAGTGTCACTCACAGTTATTCCATCCTGACTACACAACAGGATGATCCAGAGACACTGAAAATTAGCGATGCTTAGCCTACCCACCCCTGCCCCCAGAAAAATCACATCAGAATCTCTCAAGAGCCCTGAAGCAGATATTGATATATTTTCTTTTTTTTCTCTAAGTCTCCCAAGTGGATTAAAATATGAAGCTAGTGTAGGGAAGGATCATCAGCTTTAAGGTAAAAATGTTGTTTTGTTTATCTCTGTTTGGTCAGTTTATAAAAATCAGGAGGACTTTTTTTGCTGAACCACCTTTTTAGCTAAAAATACATCTATGAATATGAGGTATTGAAATATTAACTCAGTGTGCTTTTCCTCATTCTTCCTCATAATCAAAATAAATCAATAAGCATAAAACTACTTACCCAAAAGACTCTCACCTAGTTCTTATACACTTTTTTTCTCTGTACTCAATTTACTATTCCCCTCTGTAAGTCAAAAGCATGTATCTGATCTAGGGAATTCCAGTGAAGAGAGTTAGAAGTTAGAATAAGAAACATGAAACATACATAGCACCTGGCCATGCATAGTAAGTCCCATCATGCAAGCTAATTCCTCAGGACCCACCCTATTTGACAATCCCAACATGGGAAACTACTGAGGCATAAAAACCAATAAAATTGCATAATTTATAAATTTAATAGTTTAAAAAATTTTGGGTAGTTTTTGATCTTCTCTCTTTATTTTTTATTTGTTCACTTACCATGTTCAATTTTGCCTCCAAAGTTTATTCCCACATGAGTTGGGTTGCTTTGACCTGCTAGCAACTTTTCCCATCTAATGGACTGAAAACAGAGTTGGAACAGGTATACAGATACTAGTAAAATTCAGCTAATGGCCCCCATGAGACACATAAGAGATAGCACAGAGAATTACTTTCTTAAAATAATACTGTTTCAGGTGCACCTTTTTCTATTCTTTTAAAAACAAAGATTAAAATTAAAAAAAAAAAAACACTCTTCCCCAAATTAAAAAACAAAAACAAAAACTTCCAAACTACCTTTAATCTTAGCCTAAGTTCAATGAGTTGAATTTTAATTTAGGGCTTTTTAAAAAAAATTTTTAATGATTTTATTTATTTATTCAACAGACAAAGAGATCACAAGTAGGCAGAGAGGCAGACAGAGAAAGAGAGAGGAGGAAGCAGGTTCCCTGCTGAGCAGAGAGCCTGATGCGGGACTTGATCCCAGGACCCTGAGATCATGACCAGAGCCGAAGGCAGAGGCTTAACCCACTGAGCCACCCAGGCGCCCCCCACTTTTTTTTTTAACTTCCATTTTTTTTTGCTATGTCCAAAGATCGCATTTTTTTATAACACTTCAAATATTTTGCGAAGGAAAATATTAATAATAATAGTATTAAAGATTACAATTTTAAAATAGACTTCTCAATAAAGGAAGATGTTTGAGTATATTAATGATCAGTGTGTTGAATTGCTTATATTGGGAATCTGCATTGCTTTTTCTAATAAGAATAGAGCCACCACTTATGTGGCACCTACTGTCTAAGATATTGTGCATATAATCTGATTTAGTCATCACAAAACATGCTTGTTATTTTCCCATCTTAAGAGGGCAGCAGCTGAGATCCAGAAAGTTTAAGGAACTTGCCTAAGAGGTGGCAAAGCCCAGTATGAATTCTCAGTGTGTGCTCTATGTCATACCAGTATGCCATGTGTTTCTCAAGACAATGACAGACCAGTTGAGAGTTAACTTGTGCTTAGGGCAAGAATTTGCTTTTTAGGTTAGAAGTCATGGAAGTCTCCAGTTTCCCGTAGGCCTCAGATTCATATGTAGGGATAATATGAGTTCTTCCTATAATTTTACCTGGTCAGACTTCTCTTCTGTCAAGACTTCTCTTCTGTCAAAACTTCTCTTCTCTTCTATGTGTAAGTTATGAGGAAGACCCCAGTATAGGTGGTGTACCTAGCAGACTTGACAAGTCATTTTAAACAGTTTCCTCTTCATTACAGAATTATTTTTAGTAATAATCATGAGATGAAACAAATGATGAAAATGGCCAGAAAAGTAATGCAGTTAAGAATTGTTATTGAACTTTTACATAAATGTATATGATAAAGAAATAAATGTTTTAGTCAAAGAGTAATATATTTTATTTTTGAATTATATTAATGTGTTTTTATGTTAAAAAAAAGAATTGCATATTGATCTAT
Organism: Mustela nigripes; assembly: GCF_022355385.1. NCBI lineage: Eukaryota > Metazoa > Chordata > Mammalia > Carnivora > Mustelidae > Mustela > Mustela nigripes. The sequence continues at coordinate 74,150,064 of NC_081560.1, read as the reverse complement.
CATCATAGTGGATTATAACCCCACATGTTCTTTCTCCAGTCTTCCGCAAATGTCTAAAGTTTTCATACATAGACTCCAAAAAGTATACAAAGATAAAATTAAAGTAAATCAACTTCTCATCCTTTATTTCTATAGTCATTATGCTATTGATGTCTTTTTATAAATTGCTGTTTGAATTCAGATCTAGATAGTGCCACAGAGACATGAATTGCTTAGGAACAAACTTTAATGATCCTAAACTGCTATGAACTTATTTGCAAAACAGATAGTACATGCCTGGGTCTCTATGTGTTTGGGTAGAACTAGGAATTGTCTGAATTAACTTCCATGCACCATAGTGTTTATTAAAATGTAAGTAATAAAATGCTAACTAAAATGATATATATATGCATATGTATAAAATATTTTATTATAAAAATTTTAATACATTTATTATATATTAATTATAAGTTTGTATTTAATATATTAATATTACATATTAAATATATCCTAAATTATTTTATTATCTGTTAAATAGATGTATATTTATTTATTTATGTCATTGAAACAGCAGTAACCATAGTAGTTTTTAGAACTGTGATGTCCACTGGCCACACAGTTATTTATATTAAATTTAAATTTATTAAAGTTAAAGAATAAAATTTTAGTTCCTTAGTCACATTAACCACATTTACAATTCTGAGTAGCCACAGGTAGCTAATGACTCCAGTGTTCAATAACACGGATATAGAAAATGGACATCATTTCATAACATTTTGTTGGGCAGCATTGATTTGAAACTTTGGGTCAAAGTTTTATTGAGGAGAACTTCTTTATTACTAACATTGGTTAGAATTGACAGTGCAAGAAACTCATAAAAATCAGACTGACTTTTAGTAGCTATCGTTATTATATAAAAATTCTCTTTAGACAATGCACCCCTTATTGCCATCGTGGGAACAGTTATTCCCACTGGGCTGCCCTGGGTTTGCCTCTGCTCCAGGAATCCATTAATACTTCTATAGCTCTCATCTAATCGCTTCCATGTGGGTGGTGGGATATAAAGTTTCTTTACCCCACCCATCAGGCTTTATCATGATTAGTGTGGTTTGGATGGCAGGTTCTCCTACCCCCTCAGGGAACATGTCCCATCAACTGTTATCCATTTTTCTATATTACTGGCAATTCATCATAAACCTGAGCAAACCTGTGTCTGACCCTTATGAAAATTCCCATTCTTGTACCTTGGCTTTGTCTTACATCTCTAGTCAACTCCAAAGCATTACATTTTGTGTCACATTCTACTTTCCTGGAATAGTATTCCATGGTCCTATTTGTCTCTCAGCCATTCTTCATTCCATTGCAATATCTCTTACACAAAATCTGCTCTGGTCCTAGCCACCCAACGTCTACAGGAGTCATCCCTGACCCACCTCTGTGCTCCTATAGCATCCGGTGTATACTGTGTTCACACTATTCACAGTAGTGTGAGAGGTAGATTTGCTTGTCTCCTGTGCTCAAGAGAATATAAACTCTAGAAGATACTGGAAATATTCAATTCTGAGCCCCCTGGACTCAGTTCAGTGCTTGTGAGTAATCACTAACTAAATATCTGTGGAAGAAAGAAGGGAAAGAAGAGAAGAAGAGAGAGAGTTTTACTATGATTTTGAATAACTTAGTTGCGAGTTAGGGGTAGGGGCAAGAGGACCAGCAATTAAGATGAAGTGTATGCATGTCAGTTACATGTTCAAGACTACAGAGCACTTAAGAAGATGTATTACTACAGCAAGTAAATTATTCTAATGCTTAGATAATTGCAGATGTTTGATCTCTTAGAAATTGATACCCAAAACTCTTCATGCTCTATTCAGTTCAGTGTAAAAAGTAGATGAAAGGTCTTGCTTTGTGTTAAGCACATGCTTGAAATAGAGGATAGTAAGATGACTAAGACATTTTATCTGCACTTAAAAGATAAGTTTGTTAGGAACAAAGCACACAAAAAGTGAAAGATAACTGTGATGATAATGAGAGATAGTGTTCATTTAACACCTACAATTTGCCATTATGAAGTACAGCAGATCTTGGGTTGGGGAGAGCTAAGGTAGAAGTTACCAGCCGGGTGACCTCTTACCACCAGTCAAGCCAGGCTCTTTAACAGGTTATGCTGGGTGAAAAGCATCAGTAAACACATTGGTTCTGGGAGTTAAATAGTACATCACAAGTCCCACTGTTGTTTTTCTCTTAAACAGTCAAAGCCAGGTATCCAAGCATCCCCAGAAATAAGGAGACACCTTCCCAATATAGCTATAAATTAACTCTGGTTGGCCATGGTGATGAGGACATAGGAAAGGAATTTTGGTTGGAAGACTTGAGGGGAAGGATACTGATGAACCACAGGTGAACCACATAGCAAAGTAACAGGAGTGAGAGATGTTTTCCTAGAGCTCTGCAGGGGCAACAGGTAGACTCAAATGCCAGTAATACAGTAATATTAGTCACTATGAAGCACTTGCTATAAATCAGTAATTGTGGTAAGCACTTCATATATATAACCTTTAACCACATAAAAACTCTGTGAAAGACAGTGGTCCCTCATTTATAGTTGAGAAGACTGAACCTTAGTGAGAATAAGCCATTTGTGTAAGGTTAGATAAAAAGAAAATAATGAAGCTCCATCGGCCTATCTCAAAAATCAGTGATTATAATTTTACAGCGCAGTCTATAGGCAAAGGTCAGTAGAGATTTGTGTTTTTATTTAGGACCAAATGCACAAAGGGATCTGGATGGTAATTCTGAAGTACAGTTTTCTGGGTTTTGATAATTTCAAGGTCCTTGAAAAAAATGTGAGGAGTGATCTCAACCCAGAAAGACTTGTTTTCATTTAAGCCCCCTTCCCCACTTGGTCCACATTTGTAGGGAATTCCAGGACTAGTTGGGTAGTATTTTATATATATATATAATTTAATAAATTATTATTAATTTAATAAATATACTCCCATGATCAATACTTGGCATCATGATTGACCTTCACTCTTCTCAAGAAGAAAACTCTAGAGACAAGATTGCCTCATTCTTTTCAGCTGTACTTAATTTTGGCCTGTCAATATGACAGATGTCAGGGAAACTACTTGGCTTTCTTCTTAATCTCTTAGGCTTAGGGGCTGTCTAACAGCAGGCTGATTCTGGTGATGAGCTGGCTGTCACATCTGTGAATAGCACCAAGGAGAAGAGCTAAATAGATGTTTGGAACTTAATGGTATACTAATAAAATCATTGTAAACAGAAGTAATCAATTTCATGAAATGGCCATATGAATATACTCTACTGCATCATACAGATGTACATATTGATGTGAATATATATGTATGATATTTGTATATACATTCAAACTCATGAACCACAATTTTATATATAGAGAAATAGAAATTACCAAAAGAAGTTGTACTTGCATTGACTTCTAAACCTCTTGTTTTTGTCATTCCCCTTAATCCTTTAGTTCAAAGAAACCTATTTCTACTAAGGTAAATCTCTGTTTTTTCTCAGTCTTATTAAAAAAAAATCTTAATGGTCTTAGCTAATCAATAGTGGTTATTACCAAGTATTCACAAGTGTTTCATTAAGGGGAGAAGAAACCTGGCCATAGGTTTTAGTTTAATTTTTTTTATTACAAAATAAAATTTAAAAATTGAGCACACTGTTTTTTGAATGATTTAAGACTAAATTTTTGTTATTTCTAGAATAATGAGTGATACCTATTTTTCCTACAGTGCATGTCTCTAGGTCTTGATATATTTGCTAAAAAACAGAGTCAGTAAATGACAACAATCAGTATATGTGTATTCTTCCTTTGTTCCCAAGTAACTGCAACTGGTAATTTTAGAGCACTATGCTGAAATTCCAATAAGATGATTTAAAATGAGTATCATACAATGCTTATGAGAGACCAAAATGTATTTTTACAGCACATATTTTTCTCTGATTATTGTTTCAAAATTGGTTTGTTTCTTGGCTAAAAGGACTCACATAACATATTGGTATTCTGGGTCCATGAAATTTTAACAGGTATTATTTAAGAAAATAGATTTTATGAGAAGGAATTGAAACAGTTGGGACAGAGCATGCTGCATAAGCTTCTTTATATGTAGTCTACAATATACCAGTTTTCCTTATGAGAATCTAAAAGGGTAGTGTCATATACTGGATTTTCTAAAAATATTCGACTCTAAATCTCTTTTCAAGAGGAACTTCTTGATGGTTCCATGGTCATAAAATATCCTATGGGGAATATTCGATTAGATGCTCTTGAAGCTTCTTAGAGGTTCAGGCAATGCTAGTTTTGGATTGAAACCAATCTCTAGTTAATATACAAAGTAATCCCTACACAGATTGCTGAACTTCTGCTTAATTAATAATCTCTACTCATTTTGTAAATAAGTTTTGGAACTTATTCATGTCTAGAAACAAGAATATCAGTCAAGAGTATATCATTAGTTATTATAAAAGAAGAATCAAAATTTTATATCTCATTGTTAGAATTTAAAGGCTTTTACTTCTTAAAATAATAAGTTTGATTTCCTTTTGGGGATCCTCTAGTTTTTAGAACACATAGAGGCTCAGTTTTTCATCTCCTTCTACAGTTTCGAAGTTCATGGATTTTTTTTACTTACCAAGATTACTAGATCTTCTTCTCTTCTGTAAATGATATACCATGTGATCCCCCATGAAGACCTTTAGGTCAGTAAGGCACCACTAGTATACTGAGATAGTGACATGGTACATAGATCTTACATAAATAGCTTTACTTTTGTAACTCACATTTCTATGAAGAAAATGCTACCTGTTCTGCCTACCTCACAAGGATGTCAGAAAATAAAAATGAAGGTAATGCATTGTGTATGAAAATGTTTTGTAAGTTGCAAAATAGTCTATAAAGACAAGGAGCTTCAATAATGATAATGATCTTAGGTCCCAACTGTACCTGATGGATTCTGAAAAATAGAGCAGCTTATAAGTTAACCAAAGACAATACATTCTCTGGCTCAAATACAAATTGTGTCAAGGCAAGTGTTTACTTCAGAGCTTTATTCATTTTGGGAAAACACTACTAGCAGAGATAAACAAATTTTGATACTGATTTTCAGGAGCTCTTTAAAAATTCAGAAATGAACTCTTCAAGAAACTATGAGAGTAAAACAATTGAGTTTTGTTTTTTGTTTTTTTGTTTTGTCTTGGGTTTATTTTTTTGGACTATTTTTCTCCTCACAACATTGGAAGAGCACAATTCCCAAAACAGTTCTTCCCCCCCAAGTTATGGTATTGTTCAAGGTAGAGTTATTTTGAGTGAACATCTCTGAGGCACTGAAGGAAAAATACTGAAAGTGTCTCAATGATCAGAATGTTTCTTTCTGGGGAAAGTTCTATAGTACTTTTAAAAGTACAGGTCAGAATGTGTCTTTGCACTCAATTTTTATTTTTATACAACTCCCAGATATTTCTACAACAGCTAGATATCTAAGGAAGTAGTTCAGAGAAGGAAATGTAAACCTAGCTAAGATGCCATTCTTTTTGGTGCCAGGAAAAAGCCATAGTGGTATGCTACTGAATAATATATTTTGAGGTTCATATAAATCACATATTTTATGTGATCAAATCACATATTTTTAAATATAATTAACATATTTTAAAGAAAAAGATCTAATTGTACTTTCCGTTGGTCAATTCAGGCTATTAGAAGTTAAAGATAAAACAAAAATCATCTGAAATGTATTTTTACTTTATCTAAAAGTATTTGTAGTTTACTCCTGTGATGTGGAACCCTCAGGATTTTTGCTACCACATACAATCATTCTTTCTTTAGAAAAATTCATCATACTATGCATGATTTTTCATAATGTTTTGGCACTTAAATATTTTCATGGGTGTTTTTGTGGACATCATAATCACACATTTAATATTTAGTATTTTCCTTGTATTGGATTATAATGAATATTATAATTTTTAAGATTTTTTAAATTTTTAAATTTTTTATTATGTTCAGTTAGTCAACATATAGTACATCATTAGTTTTTTAAATAGTGTTCAATGATTCATTAGTTGCATGCAACACCCAGTGTGAATATTATAATTTTTAACCATTTCCAATTGTTGCGCATTTAAGATCTTTAATATTTTTTCCTAGGATAAAAAGTACTTTGATGTACATTGCTAAACTAACATTTTTGTACAGTAGACAATTATTTTTTCAGGTTCAAGCCCTTAGATGTGTAAATGTTAAGCTTTGTCAAAATTTAGCACTTATAAAATTTTAAACATATTTCTAGATCTCCTTTAAGAAAATGTAGCAGTATCTCTCTCTGTCAAATAAATAAATAAAATTTAAAAAAAAAGAAAATGTAGCAGTTTTCTCTCCAACTAAGTGTACAGAAATGTCCTTTTGCCCATCTTCCTGTCATTATGAAAGTGTTAGCAGAAATCTTTTGTTCTTTCCCAGTCTGTTAGATAAAAAGTGATGTTTCCTTATTTCAGTCTGAATTTATTTTATTAATAATGAGGTCAAACATTTTTTCATATGTATATTGACCATCCCTTCTCTCTTGTGGAATACATTAATGCTCCCTCTCTTCTGTACTTTGTTTATATTTTTCTAATGGACATTAGCATTTTGTAATTAAAGATATTTTCTCATTATCTGTATTTTCTATTCTAAATAACTAAATTGTTGTCTTTGCATTTGATGCATCTTTAAACAGTTCCCATTTCATTCTGAAACTAACAGGAGAGCCTATACGCATGGTATCTGATCCTTCCAAAGAGAGCCTGGTGCACTCAAATAGAACTTCATAACCATGTCTTATCTGTGGTTCTTGAGTGGTTGGTGCCAAGTGAGAGAAACTCTGCCCACATTTGTCTGAGTGTTTCTGGGTGTGGTCTGAGCCCTCCTTGCAAGAAACTACAGCTGATTCTTGGTCACTCTGTACCCCGGCTACTTCCAGGGGCTGACCTAGGAACCTGCATTTAATCTCTAGCTGATTTTTTTTATGTGCTGAAGTTTGAGAACCCTTGGTTTCATTAATATTAGAATATTAATCCCCACATATATTCAAGACAGTAGTCTCAAAAATTACTTTTTAAAGGCTATTATTTTATCCTTAGTGCTCCTTCCTTTATACATGAAGCATTATAGAAAAAGACTCTCCTACATATTCAAAACTTTAAGAAGTTCAGGTAACTCAACAAAGTGCTATTACTTTGTTAGATGAGTGTCATATTTTCTTTGGTCATTATGGCTTCCATTATGTCTGAAGTTAAATACTCAATTTTAGAAAACTCCATTGGTTGACATTGCTGTTATAATTATCTAGCTTATTGAGATACATGACATTATGGCCTTTATCCTTATTTTGATGTTGTTATTGCATATTTACTATTTATTAAAAACTGCCACAAATCATCTGGGAAGCAGGGGGAGAATGAAAATAAATGTGCTATCTTCAAGAAAACAAATGTAACAGTATCTTCTCAGGAACAGATTAGAAACATTTCTTTCCAATTGGCCTTGAGGTCTCCAAGGCAGAGAATAATATAGTAGGTACCAGACTCTTAAGTAAGTGACAATTAACACTTTTTGAGTGCCTATCATATGCTAGGAACTGTGATAAGACAGTTATATTTATTAAACTCCCATATTATTTGGTGAGGTTAAATACTAGTACTTATTAGTACCCCCTTTCACAGATTAGGATAGCAGGTAAAGAGAGATTAACTTCCTCGTGGTTACTTAACAGGTCGGTGACAGAGCAGTGATTTTCTTTCCTTTTTTTTTAAAAAAAATATTTATTTATTTTGGGGGGGGGTGGCAGTGTCCATGAGCAATGGGGAGGGGCAGAGGGAGAAGGAGAAAGAGAATTTCAAGCAGACTCCTCATGGAGAGTGGAGCTGGACATGAAGCTCAATCCCATAGCCCCCAAATCACAACCTGAGCTGAAACAAGAGTCAGATGCTCAACTGACTGAGCCACCTACATGCCGCATGGCTGTAGTGATTTTCTTAAACACCAGCTGGCCTTTTCAGTCATTTCCTTCAGCTGGCTTCTCTGATGTTATTATTGAGAAACTTTGCCTGGACTTTCCTCTCATAGTTCATTAATAATAGTAAAACACTCTTCTAGAAATCAGAACCTGCTACATCCTATAACACCTCCCCTTCCCCCCTCCCATTCCACCTGTTCCAGGGTCCTTCTCTTCTTTAGGAATTCTAGTGGCTACAACTTCTGCAGTAGTTAACAGAGAGCCCACTCTGGTAGCATCCAATAAAGCAGTTCTTACAGTCTTAGTTGGATCACTGGTTCCTTTTTCCACCATATTCACAAAATCTCCAAGCATAGTGTCATTAGCAGCTTCTGAGGACCTTGACATAATTTTTTTCAACTATCACTGATCCCTCAACACCTGCATTCTTAGCAATGGTCACTGCAGGAATTTTGAGTGTTCTCTTCATAATTGCTATACCAATTTTTTGGATCTTCATTAGCTGGATTCATTGAATCCAAGGCTGAAATGCACCAAAGCAGGGCTCAACTCCCTCCCAGAAAAATGCCTTCTTTAATAGCAGCTCACATAGCCCTGAGGGCATCTCCCAACTCTGTCTTTCTTTTCATTCATTCAAATCACCTGCCCCACTAACTGCTGCCCCACAGCTACTTCATCTGAGAGATGTGCCAGATAGTCATTCAGCTTCTCCTTTTCATATCCGCTAATTGTGATGTCTAACTGCTCAGTGATTTCTTGAATATGTTTTTCAGTTTGAGCCTTGTCACCTTTTCCTTTTAAGAGCATGGCATCATCTTTAGTCACAAGGACATCTCCAACTTTTTCTTAAGTCATAAGGCTGAACATCTTCAAGATTTAGAATCAGTCCTCCTCCAACCACTGTACTGGTGTACCAGTAGCAATAGCTATGTTTAAGCTGGTCCTGTTGTCACCAAAATCTGGAGCTTTGACTGCTACAACTTCAAGACCAACTTTCAGCCTATTCAAAATGAGCATTCTCAGAGATTCTTCATTAGTATCTCCAGCAATTATAACAAAGGGCTTACGGTGAGCGTTGGCAATGTGAAGAGCATATACAATGGACTGGACACTGGAAATTTCCTTTTCATTCAGTAGAACATAAGCATCTTGGAATTCAGATTTCTGATCTTTTGATATATTAATAAAGTATGAAGAAATAAAATATACTAAGTACCATATATCTTGAAATGTTATAAAATCAGTTCTGGTGGCATGGTATCTCATTGTCACCAAGAGAACTCAAAAAGCAAAAGATATACTGGAATGGTGTATCTGCCCATAGAGTAAAGAGAGTGAGGTTGCATCTCACTGGAAAGGCAGCTGAAGGGCCCTTTATCCTGGGAGAAGCCTGAGGGACTTGTGTTAGAAAGCTGTGGCCTATCTGCCATTCCAAAGGAACATGTCCCAGGAGGATGACCTGAATGCAAGCGCCTCAGGAGAGGAGGCGGCAGTCCAGGTGGAACAAAGCAGCTAGGCTAGAGGAGGCAGTGGCTGCATCAAGGGGACTGTAATACAGAAGACTTAGAGAAAGTATCTCTAAGAAAATCACAAATGTATCCGAGAAGAAAGTAGAGACTTGGCACCTGCCATGAAGAACGCTCAGATCAGCTTCTAACTACTCCAGCTGTGTCAGGCTTTGCTGTTCTCCATGAATCTTCTCTTCACCACGTCTGACCTTGAGAGTCAGCGATAACACTGTGAGGGAGGAAGGAGGTGAAATGAGTCGCAGAGAAGACGCATCTTCATCTACAGGTTTATAGACTGGGACTGGCCCAAGCTGAGAGGGTGGCGGATACTTTAAACATTGAATATTTTTAATAACAAAGAAGCAGATTCCTTCTTTCTCTCTCTCTCTTTTTTAAGTAAATCCTAAAGGAATATTTATTTATTTCCCCAGAGTAATGGGAAAAACTGAGAAACCTGAGGAGATTTTCATCCCAGTTTTGGGGGAGTGGTCAGGAGATCTCCATCTATAAAGCAGGTAGAATGGGGCAGTGAGAAGACAGGCCCCTTTCTGAGCTTCCCTGACCTAGTTCAACAACTACAGCAACTGAGTGAACCTGATATTTCACAGTGAAAATGTATCTATTTTTTAAAGGCCCTTTGGGGAAAACTGATATTAAAAATTGTGATTCCAGTGATGTCACAGGGGAAGACAATCACCTATTTCACTAACCCATGGAATAGGCTTAAAATGTCTCCAGAACTATCTAAGGTAAAATTAGTTAATATCTGTGAAAAATGTGTAGCTCACTGCTTGGCACCAAAGCATTCATGAATAGTTTGTCTTTTCCCTTAGGAAATAGGGTGTTTTATTAGTAGAAAAAAAATGAAAGAAATTTTGTTATGCCAGTTTCCTGTATTTTCAGAAAGGAGGGATTAAGCATTATAAAATCCTTTTATGAGCCCAAGTATGAACTCTGATAAAGCCTATAGTTTTAAAGAACTGTTACATCAACTACTTTTAATCTGACTCATTTATATTTTCTATATAGAAGCATAAGAACACATTTCATAAAGTTCCCCTTCTTTGGACTGTTACAAACTCGGTCCAGAAGCCAGAAGTGGTATGGCTTTGGAATCATGTCTGCCCTCCTTAAAAAGGATAAAGGCAAGTTCACCTATCTGTAAAGATCTTTGATTTGAGGGAACATAGACCTGAAATTGACTTTATGCATTGCTTTTTACAGAGAATTAGATTAAAAATCCCAATATGTAAGTCTACTTTGTTCTAATTTAAAAGATAATCATAATATCTTCAACACTGTGGGAGGTCTCTCAGTAAACATGGATTTATATTTAGTACAATTTATTTGAAAATCAGAAAGGCTGCCAAAATGGTCCAAACATTCAATTATTTCAGTTTTAGAAGGCAGATATTACTGAGAAGTAATAAAATATTGCCAGCCTGCATAGGCAGCTCGTCATCACTAGTAACTTGAAAAGACCAATTACGCCTCACATGGACAAATGTTGATTAAAGGGTGGACTTCATAACTGCCTAGCCATGTTTGAGTCTGTAATCACAGAGGAGGGGGAAGGAAGTACCCAGCACACCACCAAAAGCTGCAAGGAGTCATCATCTGATGAAGGGGAAAAGATGGGAAATTTTTAAGAAAATGTCAGAGGAAATTGCCTGGTGGTAAGAGCTCTACTTATGTATGACTCTGAAGGAAATTGTCTTCTTAGAAAATTATAAGTTCTCAAAATGCCTTAAATAAAAAAAAAATGAACCTATCTAAGCATTCTGGAGATCAAACTTGGTATTCTCAGACTTCAGAGAAATTGTTTTTACTTGTCACAGGTCTTCATTCTTCTGAGGAAGACTCAGGAACTGTTTGAGCTTGGATTTGCGTAGGGGATCCAGAGAGATACTCAACTTGCTTTCCATACAAGTTTGATAACATTAAGGTGAAACTAAGACCCCAAACTAACTAAATTTAGTTATAAATTTAGTATAACTAAATACTTATTGAGGAATTTTGTATGTGAATAATTACATGCAATTTCAACTAAGATAGCATATATAAAATGCATAATACAGCCCTAGACCGACAAGGTGATATTGTGCCTACAATTTTGTTATGTAACAATTGGTACATATTCATTGAGAACATAGTGAAATGTACTCAGTACTGTACTGTGCATAGGAAGGACAAAGGAGTTGTGGCTAGGCTATTAGGGAGGTAATAGAAGGTACTAAGAGGAAAAAAAAATAACATGCATGATAAAATTTTTAAAAATAATATGATGCAGTTTGTAATTAAGTACAATGTTATATAATACAGGATTATTAAAGTACAGGAAAAAAATTAATGCAGTGAAAACTTGCAGGGGTTTTTAGAATGGGGGAAACTTAAAGTGGGGTTTGAAAAATCCATAAGTATGGGAATCTAGAGGTTGAAAGGGAAGAAATTTCAAGAAAGAGAAACAGCAGCCCACAGGTTCAAGGGAGGGAATGGCCAAGAGATTGGATTAGGGAACCAGTGTAGTGGAGCCAGATTTACTAGAATGGAGTCCCAGCTCCCTGACTTAACTGGTGTAACCTAAGTGTGATGTGATCCTTCTGTGCCTCACTCCCATCATCAGTAAAATGGAAGTAACTCTTGTATTTATTTGAAGATATTTTGAGAATTAATGAATTTACATATATAAAGCTCTTCTACTAGGACCCAACACCTAGGAGGTATTCAACAAATGTTAGCTACTATTACTATTATCAGGTCGTTGAACACTGTTAAAGGATGTGATTTTCATGCAAAGAATGAAGCCAGATTATACAACAATAGCAACTACCGCTTGTTACAGATGGAGTGATGGACACCATCCGCTACACTTGGCCTACATTTTTTTCTTATTCCTAACAACCAGCTCTTGGAGAAAAGGAGACATAAGTATTATTTCTCTCACTTTACAGCTGAGGGAGCTAAGAATTACAGAAACAATTTTCTCAAGCATTCTGCAGCTAGTAAAGAAAAGCCAAGAGTTGGAAGAGCCATCTTCTGGCCATCACTCCCATGTTTGAAACTGCTGCATTATGATGCTTGAATTTATAAATGATAGAGGATCTTGAGATTGAGGTAGGAGTCAGACACAAGTTTACTAAATAGGTTGAAAGTAGGAAAGAGTTCAGATTCAAGAAAATCAGCCTGGTGGTAGCTGGTGGCAGCTGAAGTACTCTAGGAAAGGTGAGGTAAATAAACTTTTAGGATGGCAGCCCTGAGACCTGAGAAGGAAAAAAGGAAAAAAAAAAAAAAAAAAAGGAAAAGACTTTATCCTGGGCCCTGAAAGTGAGAGACAGTAATTTTGGCTCTTGGTAATGGAGCCCAAATGACTAGGAGAATGGTAGCTTCAGGAGGGCTGGCTTGGAGAGAGGGTGCAAAAAGGACCTTGGTTCCTTGCATTCAAGGCCAGGGTTAAGAGAGTCTCTTTGTCTCCGTGTGTTTTGCGATGATAGCTGGGCTCATCTTCCAGTCCCTTCATGAGATTGGAAATTAGCTTTCCTGTTACTGGGTTGCATTTCACTTGTCCCTTGGGAGCTCTTGCTCACATTTTCTAAGCTGCTTGCTGTAGAGACGTCGTTTAAGGAAGGACAAATTAGTCTGGGAAGACAAGAGTTGCTCCTAATGCAGTTGAGAGTTCTCTGTTTTGTAGCCTCAGACCCTTTACGAGCAAAGAGTAGAAATAAACATCATGGCTAATGCACTTCAGCAATATAAAAGGTTTCTACAAGGAAAACGCTGCTAACAGTAAACAGTTTATATAAAGCAAAGATAAATCATAATGGAGTGGTAATTTGAGTTTGTATTGTACATCTCCTCAGGGAATTCCTAATGCTCTAAAGACACTATCTCATTACTACCTGGCATACCTCTGAGAAATATGCAAAAAGCATCATTTTCTTCAATTTTTGTAGAAGAACCTAAGTCATAGGGAATTGATGTGGCTTATCATTATACGGAAGTGGATTACTCATTTCCATGGAAAGGATTGTCTCAGGGAATGGGCTGATTTTCTCATGAAATTAGTCACTCAACCTGAGGGGAAAAAACACCACTGAAGCCCCCCAGAAAATAAGCAAGCAAAATACCCTTTAGCAGATTTCATTACCTATTTTAGGAACCCTCTGGACTTGTTTGAACCTAAGTAATGCAACTAGAATCAGAATAGCTTTTATAGACTTTATCCATTAGAATAACTCATCACATATTTATTTGAAAGTTTTTGATTGGAAAGATCAAATTTTTAAGGGAAACTGTAAGAAATGTGCAGCTTCTAGGCAAGCGTATGACATAGTGGAAATAGAGCCGCCCTTGTCACTGCCCTTGTTGCTCTTCGCCATCTCAGGCCAACCTAAATGACAAATGGACGTGCTCACCAGAGCATGATCTCTGCACCCAGAAATGACAAATAAAGATCGATCACTTCCTTAGTATTTCAGAGGAAATTGCAACGGAGCCCCCTAACTTTTTAGGCATGCTGCTGAGCAGAGTACCTACCACTACTGCACAACAATAGAGTGTGACCTAACTGCTTCTCGGCGCACCTTTCCCATAATCCTCCAACTCCCTGTCTCGCCTTAGGTGTATAGATTTAGAAATCACTCAAGCCAGAATACAGTTCTGGAAGATTCTAATGCTTGTCTTCCTTGATGATCGTTTTGGGTAAGGTTGCATAGAGCAACTTAGCTCAGTATGTTTGGTTTTTTCACTCCTACATGTAATATCCCACATTTTGTTGCTCTTCATTGTGTGTTGCTAAACATCCTATCCTCCTGTTAATTCACTCATGGAGGAAAATGTGTTTTTTAACTACTGATAGTGCCCTTCTTTATGGATACAGATCTCTGGCCAATGATTAAGATTTGTTATAAATTTTTTGAGTTTTTATTTAATTTTTTAATAGAGAGATTGAGAGAGAGAGCGTGCACAAGTGGGGGTGTGGGGCAAGGGTGGGGGCAGAGGGAGAGGGAGAATTTAATCAGACTCCATGCTCAATACAGAGCCTTACACAAGTTTTGGTCTCAGGACCCTGAGATCATGACCTCAGCCAAAATGAAGTCAGACACTTAAGAGGCTGAGTCACCCAGGTGCCCCGAGATCTGTTATTTTCGAACAGTTTCATTACCTTGACCTTATTTCTTTAAATACGTATTTCAATGTTAGGAAATGACATTTGGAGTATAAATCCTGCATTTATGGTCTGTTAAATCATTCAACATGAACCCTTGTTTTCAGTCACAGAGTGATTAGGAAACACTGATTATAACTGCTAATTAACAAACTGTTCTAAAGTAAATAAGGACCCCGACACCTGGGTGGCTCAGTCAAGCATCTGCCTTCATCTCAAGTCCTGATCCCAGGGTCCTGCAGTGGAGCCCTCCCTCTTCCTCTGCCTGCCACTCCCCCTGCTTGTGCTCACTCTCTCTCTCTAATAAATCAATATAGTCTTTAAAAAAAAAAAAAGCACTGGGTATGATGCATAAACAATGAATCTTGCAACACTGAAAAAAATAAAATAAAGTCTAATAAATAAATAAGGGCCAAATGATTTATCATCATTCTTTTTCATGCCTGACCTTCAGTAAATATCTGCATGTGTTAATCTATAAGGTACTTTTTCCGACTTGAAAAGTCTGAGAAAGTTGGGCATTCTGGTGTATATTTATGTGAGATGTGGAGCCATATATAAGCCAAGAAAGTAGCTGAGGTATTTGCTGATCTTGGATTTTGTCCAAATATTGTGTAAAGGTGCTTGTGCAAGTGCTTTTTCTCTAAGTGAGCACTCAGCTAGTCTGTTCCTGTACTCCCCCTCAGCATCCTTGAGAGTTAAGTTTTCTTCTGTCTTTATCAGAGTTTAATTTGATTTGATACCTTTTAAGTTTAAAACCTTATAATTAACATTTGCTTTAGCTCATCTAGCTCTTTCCTATCAGAACTCATATAACAAAAGTGTTAGTTGTAAATCCTTTAAATATACAAATCATTAGATACGTAGATATTATTACATCTTTTTGATACATTCCGCAAAACATGTACTCCATCTGATGCACAGAGAGATGGCATTAAGATAAAGGCTTTTTATTAGTTCATTGCCATTTTACTCTCATTACCAAACTTGATATTTTAAAATATATTTTTGTGGGGACCTCTAGATGGCTCAGTTATTTCACTGAGGGTGCCTGTGTGGCTCAGTTGGTTATACCTCCCACTCTTGGTTTCAGCTCAGGTCATGATCTCAGGGTCATGCAATTGAGCCATGTCAGGCTTCATACGGAGCATGGGGTCTTTTTTCAGATTCTCTCTGTCCCTCTCTCTCTGCCCCTCCTCTCTCTCTCTCTAAATATGTATATAATATATATGTATATTTTAGTTATGAGAAAAGGTATCAGGTATCTCCTATCTATATCTTTCTACTTTTTTTGGTCTGACAGGAAATGTGAATGGGCCCCTCCCTAGCTCAAATGTGTTTACCATAAGAGAAAAGAAAAAAAATCAGTGATTGAAAAAATCACTGGGCGCCTGGGTGGCTCAGTGGGTTAAGCCGCTGCCTTCGGCTCAGGTCATGATCTCAGGGTCCTGGGATCGAGTCCCGCATCAGGCTCTCTGCTCAGCGGGGAGCCTGTTTCCTCCTCTCTCTCTCTCTGCCTGCCTCTCTGCCTACTTGTGATCTCTCTCTGATCAGTGTTATGTATGTTCTAAACACGTTTAAAACTGGCATAAATTAACAATATGAAGCTCTCATTTGGTTTAATTTTTTTATTGATAATATCACAGTAAAAATACAACTGAGAAATATCAAGTGCATTTTTGTCTTAGAATTATTTTTCACTTTGAAAAATTGTCTAAAATATATGAACTTTGAACTTATTTGTGGAATGCATGAGGGCTCCAGTTTCTCCACATTTTATCACTTGTTAGTTTCTTGGTTTTTATTTCTTTTCTTCCTTTCTTCCTTCCTTCTTCCTCTCTTCCTTCCTTTCTTTTTCTTTTTACATAACAGCTATCTTTATGAGAATAAAGTTTTCCTTTGGTTTTGAAATCAAAGATTTTAAGTATCAAAATAATTTTTGAGAGATTTGCCAGAGCAATTTTTTCCTATAAATTTTAACCCAGTGAATTTATGTCATTTCTTTCCATTATTCTAATATGAGCTGGTAGCAGTTGCCTTAAATTAATTCAAGTATAGAAGTCATACCATGTAGAAATAGTCTCCCTAATAACACTAGATAGACACAGTCTATTCAACTCATCCTCTTGTATGAAGAATATCTATTTGTAATTACTCCTGGTAAATGAAAAAAAAGTATAGATAATTATCTTCCTAAAGTCTTAGTAGGGTTTATGAAAACTTCACAATTTCTCAAGAACAGGGAAAATGCATTTGAATTAGTTTAGAGAAACAAAAACTTTGATTTGATTCAGAGATGTCACATGAACTTAATTTTGTCTTTATGTTTTTCCGTATTTTCCATGAATAAATGCATGTCATTTTATTTTGTGGAAAAAATGTCATACAAATAGTGGTAAGCTTTAGGATCTGGGCTAATATGCATTCTTTTCTTTTTAAATAATGAACAGATCAAAGTGAATAATATCTAGTAAGATGTTTGCTATTCTGTTGTTCTAAAAAAGAACTATTTCTTTCTTTAGGCTGCTATCAGCCTTACATTTTATTTTCCAAGAAGACTCTGAAATCTAAAACGACAATAGACCTTCAAAAAATCAAACCAAATTTTACATGATTAAATATTTCATATTTCAAAAAATGCCACCAAAGAACAATGTTTCATAGAGAACTGAAAAAACAAAAAAGAGCTAGTATTCATATGTAATAAATGAATATCTTTCAGGATTCAGGAGTGAAACTATAGTTATTCCTTGATAAGAATCATTTGAACAATAGAGATGTGATATTTTGACCAAAAAGTGTGATAGTTTAAGCACTGAGTTATATTTGCTTTGATGACTTCACTAATGCATTCATACATTAAGTATTTACTTTACACATATGGTGTGTCCAGTATGGAGTAAAGTAAGCACATATAACCAATTCTTTGGTTTTTCTAATTGTAGTATTGTTCAGCCTTTAAAACCATCAGGTTTTGATTTAAAAAGTGGTTTATACCCTACAAACTGATTATAATCATAAAATCATAAAGTCAACTTAATATATATTAACTGATTAATTCCACAAAGGTATACTTATTTCCTACTGTGGACCAGACCCTGTGCTCCATATTAGTGAGCAGAAATGACGAATACATTGTTCAGAGACACTCATTATAACTGATTTGGGATCAGTGCACTAACTCAGAGAATAAATCCTCTTTTTTTTTTTCTTTTTTTTTTTTTTTTCATTTTCAGTTCTGTGAAGCTTAAGGAATTCAAAGAAATAAAATCTGTTCCTTCACCTTTAAATTTAAAGTCACAAAAATTAGACATATTTTCCATTAACTTCCTGAATTCTGTGCTGCATTTACCACTCAGAAAGTTTTTGGCATGAAATCAAAATGAACTAGGATCTTCAGCATACTCTGAATCAGTCTCCAAATAAAGAGATCATTGAGCTTCCAAATGATGTTTAAACTCATTATCCTCCAACAGGGAACCATTAAACTATCATCCCCTAGAAACATTATTACCATGGAACATCTGTAAACATCAGTACGTGGTCAGGGATATTGATGGGATCCACTTTTTTGGTAAATTTAAACATACTCAAAAGATGATGAAGAAAATCAATGAACATTTATCAGTAATGAGACAGAAAGAAGATCTTACATCGTAAGCCCATTTTGTAGGAGGCAATAATGTAGCCATAAAACTACAGAATTACTTATAAACATATTAGGATGTGACATTAATCTAAATGTGGGGATAATGAACATGACAATAGAAACTGCCAGTCAAGTACTTCTAAGAGTGCTTGTGTTGAAATTAGGAGGCATCTAAATTGCAATACATTTAAAATGCAACAATGGGTGTGAATGGTAAGCTGGAGGTAGTTTCCCTATAGATGTCCAGTAGACTCCTAGAAATAAAGTAAAGCCATGCAGACATTGACAGTTTTTCTTCCTAAAGTTTGCCATATAAATAGACCATCCTCAAAATGGTACATCTTGAAATATTTCTGAAATAATTCTGCATATTTTTGGAATTACGGAAATCAGAATAGTCAGGTAACTAATGGGGAGAGACATGTCCCATTGTGCATTCTGGAGCTCAGTTGAAAGAAGATAAAATGAACTCTATAAATTAAGTTAAAAGTGCTAAATATTTTTTTTTTTAAAGATTTTATTTACTTTATATGACAGAGATCACAAGTAGGCAGAGAGGCAGGCAGAGAGAGAGGGAGGAGGAAGCAGGCTCCCTGCTGAGCAGAGAGCCGGATGCGGGGCTCGATCCCAGGAGCGTGAGATCATGACCTGAGCCGAAGACAGAGGCTTTAACCCACTGAGCCACCCAGGCGCCCAAAAGTGCTAAATATTAATAGTATAATTAAATTGTTTATACATGAAAAGAATTGAAAAAAAAAATGACCACAAAGTGGTTCTACATGCGGCCCTGAAAAAAAAAAAATTCAAATTAAAGGAATGCCATATGTATGTATGTTTCCAACCACTGATCAGTCATCATTTGAATTTCTAACCCACATATGGGAGAGCAAAGCCCAGATTCCTAACAGTTTCATTGTCAATGAGATGATAACAAGGATCCCATCCTTATCTTGCACCTATGTTTGTTTTCCTATTAGCAAGTACTAGCAGATGATATAAAAAGTGCTAATACTTAGGGAGGAAATGTCAAAATTTTAATCATATGAATTAAATAGCTTCACTTTTTAACTTCTTGAATACAGTAGTGATTATTACATAATTTTACATACAAACAACCAGAGGAAATGTAGAGAGGATATGCTCAGCAGTCAAGCTAACATAGATGCATAGTCCAGCCCTGCTATCTTTGATGCCTGTAATCTTGAACAAATTATTTAATCTCTGTAAATTTTAATTTTCCTGGCTGCACCGGATTTAAGATCTCTATCTTTAACAAGAGAGAGCAAAGTGAAGGTTGCTGGAGTGGGGGTGGGCGGGGGCATGGTTCAAATGGGTGTTGAGGATTAGGGAAGGCCCTTGTGCTGAGCGCTGGGTTTTGTGTGTAAGTGATGAATCACTAAATTCCACACCTGAAACTAATCTTACACTGTATGCTCACTAACTGGAATTTAAACTAAAACTTGCAGAAAAAGACCTATATCTTAGGATTGTGATAAATGGTTAAGTAACTTCTTTTGAAACGCTTAATAGGGCACCTCACACATAATACTTTTCCAGCAAATGTTAGCTATTGTTACTGATTATTATTCAATCATATCAGTAGCTAATAGAAGTGTTCCCAATGTGTATGTATAACTAAATACAGTGTGGCTTCCAGATGCTTCTAACATTCAGCCAATAAGAGTATATGAGAAGAAAGAGAACAGAAATAGGAAAGTTGTTCACTCTCCTGTAAAATTCAATCTTATTTGTATTTTACTTTTACCTTTCTCTCCTATAAACAAAGAAAAATGTAAATTATATTACTGAAGCAATTCCGAAACAATGGGATCTATTTTAAAATATTAATGTCAGTAGTCTGCTGAATGAAATAAACACTAATGTGAAAATTAAATCAGTATTTTCTCCAAAGAAATCAAAAGACTCTGATTTTCCTAAGAAAATTTCTGCCGTTGAAATGCAGGCAGTTTTAAGAGTTTTGTGAATAGAACTTTTAATAATCACATACCATAGACCATTGTGTCAGATAGGTAATACCTGGAAGAATTGAGTAAATTATATATTGACTACATCTCTTGAAATGTCCCTTATGTGAACTCTTCGATCTTTTCTATTCTCTGATGAATAACCCTGTTTAAAGAAGTTTCGAGTTTCTCTGTTTTCCTTTCTGCCTTAAAAAAAGGAACAAGCTAGCCATAAACAATCAAGTCGACAGATGCCTATGAGAATTATGTTGCCTTTTTGAGTCACTCCCGGGGCTTCTTTGGAAACTTCTGACTTTCTGCCTGGGAGATCTAGGCTGATTTTCTGCTTTTGGCTTCTTATCCTGTCACTCAGTGGAGAAGGTATTAGAAGGTTACCACTGAGCTGAAATTGAAGTCAGAGCTACTGACCCTACTGCACGAACCTTTCATTTTGTTCTTTGGGCTAGGTCACATCTTATTTGTCCATCGTAAATTTTTAGTGTCTATTCACTGAATTCCCATTCAGTATTTCAAATCAATTTCCCAAGGGTTTCCTGGGAAAACAAGCCCAAAAGGACAAAATCTGAGCTCCAGTCATGAACTTACATGGCTTACCTTTGCAAATGGAATCCCTTCAAAATAAAGTTACAAAAGCTTGATGAAGGATTTCAGTTTTTTAGAATACTGTATAAATAAAGTCAAAATCTGTCATTCCATTAGAAGTAATTATAGTTACTTTTAATTCCTACAGTTACCCTGTGATGGTTAGTATTGGTAATAAATCAGTAGTGACAATGGAGTTATTATTTTTCATGGTAAATAAATGCCCAGTGAATGAATATTCAGAGGCAGTACTTTATGTAGTTTCTCAACTGTTCTGTTGTAGAAATGTCAAGGCACTTTTCAAATCTTAATGTCAAATGGTCATTATCTAAAACTGGACATGTGAATTTTATCACTTAACACGTGGGGGGGAAAAACTTCAAATCTGTTTTCATTGTAAGTGCCTAATCTCAGAGATTTCATACATCCAAAAATTCATGCAGTCCTGGCATAAGGGAGCAAATCGTAGATCCCCATTTTGGAGCACCAAATCAGCAGGAATAAGGGGCTTCTTCAGGGTTCTCAGTATTGTATGAAGTCAGCCATGATCCTTGTCTGGTAAATATTACTACCAAACATCTGTGGTTGACAGCTGGTATCTTTTATGACTAGATTTGATTCCGTTCTGAATGGTCCCTATCTGTACCATAATTATTATTAAATACTTTGAATACAATGGATGTTTCTCTTACTGAAAAACCCAATTCTTTGTGTGGTGAGACCAGGAAGTTATAAGTATATAAGCACATGCATTGGTTCTAATTAAGATGATCCAGTGAGCATAGAAAGCAACTGTTTGTTAAAGGGCTAGCAATCTGCTGGCCTGAACTCCAGTCCTATTTTTGCATTAGATGAATCTTTGTCCTTAGGTAGGTCACTCAATGCTCGCTCTCCATGTGTCACATTATTTGCAAAGTGTGGGGATTTAGAAGTGTTTGTTTAGAAGATTTAGGAGAACTAGAGAGGTCATAGATCCTTCTAATATCCCTTTCATTTCTCAAGTTATATTTTTCTATTTGCTCATTGTTATCAGTCAAGAAATGGAGTTGGGGGGTGCCTAGATGGCTCAGTGGGTTAAGTCTCTGCCTTCGGCTCAGGTCGTGATCTCGGGGTCCTGGGATCGAGCCCCACATCGGGCTCTCTGCACAGCAGGGAGCCTGCTTCCCCCCCTCTCTCTGCTTGCTTCTCTGCCTAGTTGTGATCTCTCTCTTTCAAAAAAAAAAAAAGATGGAGTTGGGATATTAAGTGATTAAGTGTTTCCTCCACAGACAAAATGGGAAAGCTTAAAAAAGATAAAACTAGATCGGCGTTTTAGAGAAGGAGCAGGAAGGAGTGCCTGGCTCAAGCTTTCTGAGGGGAATGATCTTTATTAGGGTACATAGTATCCTCTTTGGATGGTGTCTGAAATATTATTTGGTGATTTTCCACTTGTGAAGTTTTTGAAAAATTAGGATGTATGCTTAGGGTGTGTTAGTCTAAAGAAAGGTCAAGTTATTAAATATTCAGTTGAAATGGGTATGTCAGAACTAGTATAACTGTTATAAAGTACATTAGAATAGACATTTTAGAGAGGAAGAAAAGTTTACATGAAAGAGATCAGAAAATCAAATATTACATTGTGGAAAAAATTTACCTTTATTTTGATCAATTTTTCAAAGTAATTAAAAAGTAGAAGACTCGAATGACCCTCTCCCTTCTCAGTCACCACCAAATCTGAAATTTGGAATATGACATTTGATGTTCAGGTGAGAATTAGAGGAAAACAAAATGTGCTATTTTGTTTGTCAATCCAATGACCCTTGAAATTTCTTCATTACTAGTAAAGGCTGCACTGGGCTTTTCCTGCTTTTATTTTATTAGAAACTCCTTGATCCAATTAATTAATTAGTTTACTTAATCTGATCTGTCACTAGTGCTATCATCCATCTGTTCCCATGTGATTGCATTTATACATACTCTCATTTAGAAATACAGTTGTACACATTAAAAGCACTTTTAGGGGACGCCTGGGTGGCTCAGTTGGTTAAGCGGCTGCCTTCGGCTCAGGTCATGGTCCCAGCGTCCTGGGATCGAGTCCCACATCGGGCTCCTTGCTTGGCAGGGAGCCTGCTTCTCCCTCTGCCTCTGCCTGCCACTCTGTCTGCCTGTGCTTGCTCTCGCTTCTCTCTCTATGACAAATAAATAAAATAAAAAATCTTTAAAAGCACTTTTAGTCTCTCCTCAAAAAATAATTTAATCACCAATGTAAAGTTGAACTCATGGAAAATAATTTGTTCTACTGAGTAGAGAGATGACAGGTGTTTTTCATGAGTATTAAGTTTTATCATCTATAATGAGTTTCTGACCAGAGATGGTAAATGAACTTACTATGAAACGTAAAACTATTACATATTCAGGAATATAGAACAAGATGTGCTAGAGAATAAACATTTAAGTAAAACTATTCTGACCTTCCGTGAAAAGCAGTTTCCCTGAAAATAGTCCCAAGAACCTATCTGAAGAGCCTGTGAAGAGAGCTCTAAACCCACCCCACCTGAACCCCTGGGGCACTGGTATAAGAGGGAGATGCAAGGGCCATCTTTATTGTTAAAGATCTACCCTTTGGGAGGAACACTGTGTAAGGATCATACCCCAGGACACAGATTTGGATTTGTTCATTGATTAAGTTGCCTGTTTGTCATATAACGGTGTTGACTTAAAATTTGTGTTTCAATTTTGATAATCCTTTGCTGTTTTCTCTTTTTTAAATTATTAGCATATGATTACACTAGTAGAAGTATTAATGTTAAACCTTGGTGGTTCTGGGATTCACTCAACTTGGACAGTATGCATTATTATTTATATTGACTTACAAATACTTTATATCCTTTATATTTTTATGGATTTGGCTTGCCATCTTTTGTTTAGAGTTTTGCTGGATATTTTTAAGTAACATAAAGGAGCTAATTATCTTTCATAGCAAGGATTCAATTAATGCTGATCCAAACTACAGCACATTTTTCTTCAAACTACCAATTTGCTTTTCACATTTCTTTCCTTTCTTCTGCTATATTCAAATAAAATTAAAATATTTTTTTGTTTAAAAATTATATATGGTTATGATCCTATTTTTCAATCCCTTGAATACTCTATCTGTACACATGCATAAAGAGCTCTTCAAAATAATGTTCACACAATTTTAAATTATAGTTAATTTCTCAGTTTTAGATTATTTAGAATTTTAGTATCTGAGTCTTCTCTGTTGCTTGAATTTTTTCATAAATATGCATCATTCTTTCACCAAAAATGTCACTATTTATAAAAAATACAAGGCATGATTATTCATTTTCTTGCTGCTAATAGTAACTAAACTAAATTTGCCTTGAAATTTTCTTATTCCAAATGTAGTCTAAATCACTACTGTTTTTGATTGACATTTTTGTGTAAATTCTGAGTTTTTGCCTGCTGACGTCCAGGTGGCAAACACCTGTAGAATATGAAGCCTAGAGTCTGTTCTAGGTCATTGGCCATATGTTCTGACTGGCCTGTGCCCGTGTCCCTTAGTTTTTAAACCTTTTGCATATCATCCATGAGTGTATGCATAGATTTTAACAACAAAAAGTAGGATATCATATCTCTTTCTCTAAGTGAAGATTATGAACTATTTTTAGTATTAGGGAACTGCCATTCTGTTATAGTATTATGAGTTTGACTTTATGTTTTTCTATATCTCCCACATATAAATTAGATCATGCAGTATTTGTCTTTCTTTGTCTGGCTTATTTCACTTAGTATAATGTCCTCCAGGTTCAATGATGGTTCCTAGAGACTGAGGTGTGGAAGAAAAAGGGGATGAAAGAAAGAGAGAGAATGAAAGAGAGGAAGGAAGGAAGGAAGAAGGGGAGAGAATGAAGAGAGGAAGGAAAGAAGGAAAGAAAGCAAAAGGGAAAGGAAAGGAAAAGGAAGGAAGTGAAGGAAAAGGAAGGGAGGAAAGAAGGAAGGTTGGTGGTTCCCAGGGATCATGGGCAGTTATTGTTTAATGGATACAGAGTTCTGCAAGATGAAAAGAGTTCTGAAGATAGATGGTGAGAGTTGCACAACAATACGAATGAACTTAATACCCCTGAACTGTACCCTTAAAAATGATTAAGGTCATAAATTTT
Source organism: Mustela nigripes (assembly GCF_022355385.1). Taxonomy (NCBI): domain Eukaryota; kingdom Metazoa; phylum Chordata; class Mammalia; order Carnivora; family Mustelidae; genus Mustela; species Mustela nigripes. The sequence goes on along the minus strand of NC_081560.1, from coordinate 74,125,028 downwards.
AGCTTGTGTTTATTTACCACGATAGAAAAAGATGTGATAAGAGAAAAATTTTAGAAACGAAGACTCAAAAGCGTATTATTTTGTAAATTTCATCTCTTTTTATAATTTGCCATCAACATAAAAATAACATGTGCTCAAAAAGTTTGTTCATCGTTGGGTTTGTGAAACTTGGGGAGGACGCCAGTCAGATGCCCTGCCTCACCAGCTTCATGGAATGAGGACTTGAGAGGTGAGGACAGAAGAGTGAGGGTAGGAGTCTGGACTTCCAGAAGCTTTGATATCAACAGGGATCCCATTCATTAGGTTTGCTATCTCCAACTGGCTGGTCCGTGTTTTTTCACACTGGTTAAATCCACCACATCCATTTGATCCTCCAACCAGAAAGTAGAGAGTAAGCCCAGATTTCCCCCTTTGCTGAATGCCCTGTGTTCAAATAGCTGCTAGTTCTGTAAATGCTACCACCGACTTCCCTAAAATATCACGTCTCACCTCAAAACTCATGCTGCTGTCTTTGCTGAACATCTCGCCATGTCTCACTTGGGTATTCACAATAGATGCCTACCTGGTCTCCCAGCTTCCAATCTCACATCCTAGAACTGTCTTCCATTCTGCTGTCAGCAAGGCTTCAAAAATGCAAACCTGATTATTTGGTTCTCTGCCCAATTTTTGCATGTTTTGCATGCATGTTCTGCTGACCGAGTCTGTCTCGCAGCACAGGCGGTCCTTCATTATGTGACTGCTTTACTTACCAGTCTTCTCCCCCTCAGCCCCGCTGTGCAGTTGTTTCTTCAATCACCCTGAACGTCTCACAGTTGCTGAACATACCAATCTCCTGTCTTTATGTCATCTCTTATTCTATCATCTTTGCCTAGAAGGCCTGCCTCTGAATACCAACACTTGCTTTTCCCCCCAGCACTTCCCTTTAAACATCCCCTTTTCTAAGACGTTTCCTGACCTTCTATTTCTTCGGAGGAATTTATTCTCCAGTATGTGTTCCCCCTCTGTGTGCTAGTGTTACTTCCTTTGTGGCAGTTATGATGTTACTCACTTGTTTGCTCATTCAATGCCTGATGCCCTCTCCTAGATTCCAGTCCCTTATAGACAGAAATTGAGTTTTTTCATTACTGTAAACCCTCGTTTGCCCTCATGCAGGAGGTATTTAAAATCTCTTTCTAGAATGAGTAAATGAATAAAAGAGATTGGCAAAGCAGTCTTGACAAGAAGAACAAAGCTGAAGGCATCACACTCCCTCATTTCAAACACTATTACAAAGCTGTAGTAATTTAAACAGTATGGAATTGGCATAAAAATAGACACAAAGACTAGAACAGAATGGAGGCCAGAAATAAACACATAAATATACTGCCCATTTAACTTAAGATGAAGGAATCAACAATGTTTTCCCAGTACCATTTATTGAACAGATTGTCATTTCACTGGACCACTATCCTATACCATGAACAAAAATCTACTCCAAATGGATTAATGACTTGAACATAAGACCGTAAACCATGAAACTCCTGGAAGATAATATAGGCAACAAACACCTTGGTTCTTTTGAAACTGATACCGAATCTAAAAGCTGAACAAAACAAATCGAGGCACCTGGGTGGCTCAGTGGGTAAAAGCCTGTGCCTTGCCAAGAGAATCCTTGTGCGTTGTTGGTGGGAATGTAAATCTGTGTAGCCACTGTGGAAAACAGTATGGAGATTCCTCAAATTGGAACTGCCAAATGATCCAGCAACCACCAATCAATTTCTGTATCTATGACTTTGGTTTTATGTTTGTTTTTTAGATTCCATGAATAAGAGAGTTCATACAGTATTTATCTTTCTCCATATGATTTATTTCACTTCACATAATGTCCTTGAGCTCCCTCCATGTTCTTCCAGATAGCAAGATTGCATTCTTTTTTATGTGTGAATAATATTCCACTGTGTATGTATCACAAATTTACTTATCCATTCATCTATTGGTGGCATTTTATCATATTGTACAAGTACTTTATCATATTGTACACATATAACTTATGAATGAACAAACATGAAGCTAGACATATTGAGAGAGAATTATAAATTCTTTCTACATTTTTCTTTTGATTACAAGATCAGTTTTGATATTCAGCAGTTGAAATACAATTTTTTTCAATTATCTTTCTCTACTTTTAATAAATTAACATAAAATCACTTGGTTATTGTGTAATTCTCTGACAGGGCCAAAAAATAAACACATTACTAAAAAATAATGAACGGAACATATATTGTTAATACTATATTTTTTTCAGAATTTAAAAAAGAAATAAAATACCTATATGGATAAAGTACATTTTTTGTTTTCCAAAGAATTCTCTGGAATTAATAAAGTTAGATCAATACTTGGTGATTTTGCATGAAATACATTATATTTGAGAATTTGAACTCATAATGAAAACACTTAGATGATCTAGGAAAATGGAAAAAATATTAGCTTAAAATATTGAGTAAAATTCCTTGAATTTACAATGGATTCAAGCAGCATGATTTTTGTAATTTCTAAGCAGCATTTGAGGACCTGTTGTAAGCCAGACATGTTAATGGGCAGTAAGAAAAAACTAAGAGGCAAAAGAAGTATTTCTTCAGGCTTAAATTGCTTTCCTGACCACCCAGCATAATGGTTAGTTCTTGTTTCACTGGCCACACCTTACTGCAAAGGAGACTGGAAAAAGGTAGTGTTTTGGCTGGGCAAAGAAAAACAGAAGTAGCAAAGCAAACCCCATCTTCAGGGCTCATCAGTTCCCCCTCTTCATGCCAGGGATGGACCAAGTGAATGACTAACTCTCAGCTGCCCAGCACAGCTCCCCACCCAAAATAAAAGAGAATAAATGAGCAGTGATATTTCTTTCATAAGATGTAGTACAGGATCTGTAGAAGAAGACTTTGAAATCTTGTCAGGCATTTTCCAGTTGTTTGTGCAAACTTACCATATTACAATCCTCTGTGATAATCTATTTCACAGCCATAAAATGGGAGTAATAGGACAGACCTCTGAACATTTCTGTTAAGAGTGACTCAAGATGAGGTATGTGAAAATGCTGGGAACGTAGTAGGCATTCAAAAAGCATTGACTCTTTTTCCTTATGTCTGTATCTTTGTAGAAGCCAGCCTCTGCTGGAGGGATAATGGCGATGATGATGACGATGATGATGAATTTCTTTAATCAAGGGATTGCTTTTGTGCTGCTTATCTTAGACAACATAAAAACATATTTCCCCTTAAAGTTTCTCTAAGTGTCTAGAATATGAGAGTTGGAAATGGTACCTGCATACATAAAGACTGAAGTTTTACACCTGTCAAAGATAAAATAGGCTCAGGTAATTGTGTCTTACCTTTCTTTTCCAAGGGCAGTCATTGTTGGGCATTTAATTGCTACAGTGAGAACCATTCAGAACATGATACCCAGGGATGGAGGAGGGAGGTGGGGGGAGGGAGAACCTATAGTGGGATTTCCTGTCCCCTTGTCCCTTTCAGTCTCACACACCTGGCTCTCCAACCATGCTCATTACTTGAAACTGACTAGCACAGATGCAAGAGGAGAGGCAGGAGCAAAACTTCAGTGGGATAGGCTCTCTGCTAGTCCTGCTGTTTATATTTAGGCCAAAGATGCAAATAAAATGTGATTTGCTGAAAACAAGTACCTGGGGTAGCTCCCTATAAAGATGGGATTTGCTGAGGTTGGGCATAGTTAGGATCAAAATTTCCCTTAATCTTTCACATCATTTTCAACCACAATTATGGTATCTGAAATACAAATTAATTAACACATCCTCTTTAATAAAAAGGAAATGTCAAGATTTCCTAAACTAATTAGTGATTCATCTTTCTCAACTATCACTTTTCTTCCACAATTAGTGAGAAAAGCTTTTGATTTTTGTAGCTGTCATTTTTCTTTTTATAAGCTGTAAAACATGTACTAAAACACTTCTTTGATGAACATATTGTCACCTCCTAAAATGTAATGGGACATCGTTTTTTTCTCAACAAAATGAAAAAGAATAAAATCTTTTGATAATAGTATTCTTTGATGTTATGAAAGTTATCTGACTTCCAATCTGGTGACTACAATTTTTAAAAGGATTCATTAATCACAATGGAGTAATTATCTTTGGCAGTCATCTTTCTCTGAGTCACCAAAAGCCAATCCAAAAACGAATGTGATTATAAAGTTAAGGGGAATCCATGATGTTGGGGGAAGAAAGATTTTGAAATACAAAAAGCTGTCCTTGTAGTGAAAAAAGTATAGTCTTATTCTCATGTTACAACCTCCAAAGTTTAATCCTGGATCTGGTACTGAATTAACACTGACCTTTCATCATTGAACAAGTGTCATAGTGTCACACAACAGATCACAAACAAATGAACATCATGATTTCCTAGACTTAACCATACTGTGCGTCACTCAACACCCGAGGTGTGCCTCACTTTGAAAATAAACTTATAAACTAAGTCGATCGGAGGCACATCAGTCTGAATGTTTCTCTAGTGTCTGGTTCAAATGTTCATCTTCTCTTTTGTTTGTGCATGCTTATATAGAAAAAGTGAAAGACTGGTCAGGTGTGAACTTGACTCTGACCCAGAAAGCAGGTTTGACTTGAAAAATTCCTTTCAAAAAAGGCTGAGAATAAATGATGGAAATTAAAGTGGAAAATGTACTGCAGGTTGATACTGTGAGTTGGATGAACTTGCCAAATATACTTAGCTTCATAACTAATAGCATAAAATATAATTAATAGAAATTAATAACCTACTCTTCTACTCTTTTAGAATATAGTGTTCATTTCAGAAACATTGTAGGGATGTTCTTCTTATGATGACAAGCCTAACTTAACCTTATCTTAACTTCTGGGGCTTAACAAAGGAGCATGTCTCAACAAACTCAGAGTATGAATCTAGTTTAAATTAGTTTCTTGCCTCAAGCCTCAAACTCTTCTGAGCTCCAGACTCTGATACAAACATCTACTAAATGTTCCACAGAGTACTTCAATTCAAAATGTTTGTCACTGAATTTTATCTTCCTAAAACAAATCATCACACAGTATCCTTTTTAAAGGGACTGCCCTCCATATAACCTCCTCAGCTAAAACTCTCAGTTGCTTTTCCTCCTGATTCCCTCTTAAGCCCTCCACACTCATTCTATTGCCAAGTTCTGTCAGGTTCATCTTTGAAACACCTCTGAGAATTTTTCTCTTTGCTCTTCTCAGGACCATCATGTCAGTGTCTGCTCTCATCTTCTCAAAGTTTGATTATTGCTATGACCTCATTGGTGTCTTTGTCCTGCTCTCCCCTACTCAGATTTTCCTTCTAACTGCTACCAAAATAACAACCTTCTCCCCTTGCTTAAAATGCTTACCTGTTCCTCAATGAATTATAGTTTCTACTCAGTAAAACATATAAATCATCTCATAATATAACCCAAACTACTTTCCTAAGTTCATCTCCTACACTTCTTTTCTGAAGTTCAACTTATCATCCTCCATGTCTTTGAAAAAGATTTCTCTCTAGTAAAGATTTTCCCTTATGTTCTTACATATGTCTTTCTCCACCAAGAAAATGATTAATCATTCTTCAAGATCCTGTTCACAAGTCCCTTTTCTGCGATGCATTTCCTAAAAAACAAAAACAAAAACAAAACAAAGATCAACCACCTGCTGCTGTGAACTACATCAGTGCTTTCAGAAAATATTTATCTTATCATATAATATATAGCCCATCCCTAAAGTTACTGATTACCAGCATCACTTATAACTTCTAAACAAAAATGCATTTCATAACTCACTATAAATGTCTAAGTTATTATCCTGGGGATAGGGTCCCAGAAGTTCCCAGTAACTTTGAGTGTCATAGATTTGCTTTGTCATCTCTTTTTCCCAATCTTCAAGGTGGTGGCTTACACAAGCATTAGTGAGTGTTGACCAAATAAAAGTTGAACCCCATTAATCTTTCAATTCTTCACTCATGTCCACAAGCTCACTCTGACACAATCTTCATATCCTAAATCTAGAGACAGCTTGGGCTGTCTTGAAGCCAAGAGTAGATGAGCAGTTGGAAATCCCATGACCTACAGATCTTTGTGGTATCAAAGAGCCCATGCTACAAATTGGATTGCACAAGGGCCTTGGAGCTTGGTAGAGCCTGACATTCCCATTTTCTAGTTCTGTGATCTTGAGCATATTACATGATCAGCTTAAGCCCTAGTTTCTTCACACATATTAGTGCTTATTAGATTACATTGCCATAGAGAGCTGGGAGAATTAAAGGCGATGGTGATAGTAAAGCACAGAACGTAGTGGATATATATTAAGTAGTGGCTACTATTATTACAGACCCTTAGTGATCTTCACTAACTTCATGAGTTAATATCTGGTAATATTCCGTAAATGAGTACTTCTTTACCTGTAGTATTTAATTCATGAAACCTTTAATTATGGCATAGAATATGCTCACTGACTTGAAATAAAGTATTTACATATCTCCTGCTCCATAATTCTTTAAGAGGATAGAATTCAAGGAAGAATAAGAACTTTCCATTCATGGCTTATAATCCTGCATGATTTTAGGGAAGGCTTAAAATGAGAACCAACTTAAGGAATATGAAATATTTGAAAGTTCCCAGATAGCCAGTTTTTCTACAGGGCCATGGAACATTTTCTGAGCACCCAAAACAAAATAAAAGTCCCAATCAAGCTAGTGTCTGATATAAAGACTTAGCTACTCAGCTGAGTGATGACATAAGAGTGTGTGGCCGAATGATGCCGTGACATTCATACCTACTCATCACTCTCTCTTCTCCTTGATACCATTAAACAGTGGTATTTCCAGGGCAGATGCTATCCTTTAGGGGATTTCATTGTTAAACATATTTCTGAAGGAGTTTCTAACTGATAATTAGTTATTCTAGTGTAATTTAGCTTAGAAAAATCGGTAATTTTGGCAACTGCACCTTGAGACAGCTCTTCGTGTGACATCTTTGTTTACACTTTGTATGTGTGCATTTGTGCAATAAATCAGGCTCAATAGTATCTCTCCTGTCACATTCCATCATGTCACACTAATAAAATTTGACATGCTCTGGGATGTGGTGATGAATAACCATATGTGGTGACATCTTGGAGAATGCTTAAAAATTATGCTCTGCAGTGATTCCAAAACCTTATGTGTCCTTCCCCATTGTTGAAGTAAACCTTGCAAAATAAAATTCTCCAGCCATGAAAAAAACAATTTAGAACTTTAGTACCAAAATCACTGAGAGAAATTCACATTAAACTTATCAGTAGCCATTAAATAACACAGAGTTGCAAAATGGAACTTAATATTGCAAACAAGATGAGCCTATTTTACATGAATGAGCACACCAGAGCTGTGAGACACTGATCAGAAAGAATAAAGACATTTATCAGAGATTAGAACACCTTAGTTTGGGGGCGCCTGGGTGGCTCACCTACTTGTGATCTCTGTCTGTGAAATAAATAAATAAAATCTTTAAAAAATTTTTTTTAAAAAGGTCACCTTAGTTTGTATGGGATTTTTTTGGGGGGGAGGGGAAAGGGTTGACTTTTTGGTTATCCTTTCTCCTGAAATAGTCATTATTTATATAACTATTAAACGAGTTCTGAACTGAATGCCCTCTTCATCCTAAGACATTCTAGTACAGAGTCCTTGCTGCCATCCTGTGTGATTATTCCCTTTTGCTGGTTAAAGAAACTGAGGCCGAGGGACGCCTGGGTGGCTCAGTGGGTTAAGCCACTGCCTTCGGCTCAGGTCATGATCTCAGAGTCCTGGGATCGAGTCCCGCGTCGGGCTCTCTGCTCGGCAGGGAGCCTGCTTCCTCTTCTCTCTGTGCCTGCCTCTCTGCCTGCTTGTCATCTCTCTCTGTCAAAAAAAAAAAAAAAATCTAAAAAAAAAAAAAAAAAAAAAAAAAAAAAAAAAGAAACTGAGGCCGAGGGAGTAGAAATGACAGACCCAAAGTCACAGAGCTGAAAGCAATGTGGCTTAGTAGCAGAACTAAGACTAAAATCTCAATATGGGGTGTTCTTTACAAACACTGCAGTTTTCAGGCCCTGCTATTCACTCGTTCCCCTTAGACAAAGCTGACCATCCTGCCAGGACACTTATTCTGCCGTATTCAAATCACTTTTCCTAGAGAGACTGTCCCATGGTGAGGATTGCAGTCAGCAGGAGGGGAAGGACTGGTGGCTTCTGCCTGAGAGCCGAGCCTGGCTGTCACAGCTGTGTGGAGAGACCTTTGTAGCATGTGAAAACATATTGTGCAATTCTGCTCTGATTAGTAGCACAGCATGACTTCTGAAATCAAGCAGTTTCTAAAACCCAGCAGGATTCATCTAGAGAAAGGCCTGTCAACACTTCTTGAACCTATGCATACTAAATATGGTGCTAAGCTTTGAAATGGAAGCCCACAGAACATTCCCTAGGTGACATGAACTCAATGCTTTGCAGTTTTATATTAAAAACAATTCTATTGGAATTAACCAATGTACATGAAACAATGGCTAGCATAATAAAAAGCATGCATGATTTTATTAGTATTTAATTTAGAGATGGTAAAAGCAGAATTATAATTGTTGAAGAAATGGAAGTTTTATTGCTTTTGCTTAAAAGTGTCATTAGGATGAATAGGAAGATGAATAGGAAACTTTGGTTTTTGTTTTTGTTTTTGTTTTTTTATAAAGAATTTCTTGCCTTTTTGTGAAAAACTGGTAAAATATCTCAATATCTGGGTAAAAGTGAACATTATTAATTCCAGTTTGAAGAGATATTAACTTATGAAAGAATTCAGTCATTATATTTATCACATTTCAGACCCTTTTCTGATCTAGGAAATGCATCAGATTAGTAATATGCAAATGGTTAATGTCTATACCAATATGAGATTGTGAATTTTATCCACATGTATTACATGTAATAAAATTTCTGATAGCATGTTGATAATGGCCTATGTAGATAACAACTGCATAATGCAATGGATAAAAAGAACATATTTAAGATTTGTTACATTATATATTATTTTTGACATTCTAATAGTATCTATTATTATGGAATCAGCTTAGTGTCTGTGTACTGTAGTCTGAACAACATCTCTATCAGGGGAAAAGAGAGACATTTTATTGAATGTGAATGTAATTTGCTACAACTGGTCCCCATTTTGAAATAAGAAATATAGATATATATCTCCCTAGTCCACTTCCTTTTCCTATTTTGTTCAGACATTTAACTCTGCAATTAGTTCTGGAGCTTTATTATGGATTTATTTTATAAACATAGGCAGCACTTCAAATTTGGGATCTGAGGTGGGTGCAGAGATATCATTTAACCCAATAGTTTTTCAAATGCATTTTAGCTCTATGACTCAAGTCAAGGTCCTCAGTAGCTTTTGAGTCAAATATAGATTCTAGGAAAATATAGTGCAATTGTTGATTGAGTGCAATGAATCAATGTAATGATCCAATTTAAATGGATCTTAAGTTAAATTTCCCTGAAGTTTGGGGGGAAAATGTCCTACTTAATGCTCTGTACTTACTACCGCTTTATTTTTTCATATAGTGAAATCACAGCAGCCAGCAGAGACCACTGGTGGTTTTAAGAACTTTTGCAGTTGAAGATGGACATAGGAGCTCAGTATTTAACTTAAGAGTTTTGATTAACATATGTCACTTTTTAAATTGAGAAACTTATTTTTCCTTTTTGTTTTTCCTTTATTCCTTTCTTGGGGGGGGGAGCGGTATTTTCAGTAAGGCACAGAAAATGGTAAAGAATCAGCTAATACAATGATGATATACCTTTCTGGCTAAGATTTAAAAAAGTGAGTTCCATATCGCTTAGTGTCATCTTTCTTTCCTTTGCTTATTTATTTTATTTCCATCACTCCTGAGCTATCAGTGGTAAATCTAATTTAAAAAGCAGCTATAACTGAAAGTGTCATCCAGTTGTAAGAATAAAGATATTTCTATGAAATATTTATGGATTTTCTATGTACAATCTAGAGTTCGGGTAGCCAGTAGAGCAGATGGTTGAATCTATAACTGCTTCATAAACCTTTTCCACAGAGACCTTCAAATAAGAAGGAAAAAAAAAGATTATCCTAAATGCAGACAGGGTCTTTTTAATCACTTAAAACCAATTTATTCTTCCATTCCTTCCTTTTTGTTTGTTCGTTTGTTTGTTTGAAGATTCTATTTATTTATTTATTTATTTGTTTGAGAGAGAGAGAGAGAGCATGAGCAGGGGGAAAGACAGAGGGAGAGTATCTTCAAGCAGATTCCGCACTGAGCTCAGAACTCAGTGAAATGTTGTATCTCACCATCCTGAGATCATGCCCTGAGCCTGACACACAAAGGGCCAAGCCACCAAGTTACCCCATCCACTCCTTTCTTTGTCCTTGCCCTTCTTTCCTTCTTCCCTTCTTTCCTAACTTGCCTTCTCTCTCTCTCTCCTTCCTTCCTCCTGTCTTCTCTTCCTGCCTTTCTCTTTTCCTTCCCCCTTCCTCCATTCCCTCTTCTCTTTCTTCCTCCCCCCCCCCTTTCTTCTTCCTGGATATCTTGGCAAACATCAGCTGATATTTTTACACAAGAAAATAACAGATTTCTTTTTCTTTAGTTTGAAAGGATTTTTTTTTAAATAACCAAACTAGTATCTTTCAATGCTTCCTCAAGAATTCTTCAAGAACATTAAGATAGATCACTCAAAGGTAGTAATACTCTATTAGATATTTGAAAATTGCTAAATAGAGTAGATCTTAAAAGTTCTCATCACAAGGAAAAAATTGTAACTATGTGAGGTGATGGATGGTAACTTATTGTAGGGATCATTTATTTATTTACTTATAAATTTATTTATTTAGATATATAGATAGATATAGTCATGTTGTATGCCTAAAGCTAATACAATATTTTTTGTCAATTTATGCCTCAATAAAATGGAAAAAAACCCTAAATTTTAAAAAATTAAATACTCAAAATTCTCATTTTGTTATCAAAGGAGTTTTGATAATATTGCATAATCTACTGTAGAGACTCTTCTACAGAATCTCATTGACATTAGCTAAGAATAACTGCAAAAAAGACCTCTTTTCCTTGCCCATTACTACCATGTGGCCCTGTGTTCCCAATGTCAGCAATTTGAGAAATTCTACACAGATCTGATTGTAGTTATATGCCAGGATTCATGTGATCTCACAAGTGCCCTACCTCTTTGCATTTCTGAGGAAAGTATCATTGGGAATTAGGAAAAAATATGAACATATAAACTTTGATAGATTAGATATTTTATAAACTAGCAAAATGATAAATCAATCCCATTTCTGTTGTCATAGACTGAAAGGTATGGTTTCAGGGAGAGGACTTCAGACCTTAGGTGATGCTCTTTGAGTGATGTGTCCACAGGGCCACAGTAGGTATGTGGCTGGTGTTTTTTGTCGTTCTGGGTGTTCATGTTCCTGGTAACAATCTTCATCATGTTTTTAAACCATACTGAAAAGATACTCTCTTTATGTGTTTATTCAATTCTGAACTTAGCCTTATTTTTATTATTTTGATGACAAACGTCCTAAAGTTTTTAACAGCATCTCTCTTTTCTTAAAGATGGTAAGAATATGATTTGGATGGTTTAGATACACAGCACGATCCTCTTTTACCATATTGGAATTGACATGCCTATAGCCTGTAGGTATTTAGGACCGTTTGTCTCTGCTAGATAATGAGAAGAAAAATTTAATAGTGACAGTTTATAAGGTGTTTTCAATGTGTCAGTCTCTATACCACCGAGTTTATATAAGTTATGTCATTTAAGCCTCATAGCACCCATTGCACATGTATTTCTATCTTGCTTTTAAATATGAGGAAATGAAGGGTGCCTGGGTGGCCTAGTCAATTAGGCCTCAGACTCTTGGTTTTGACTCAGGTCCTAATCGCAGGGTTGTGGGATTCAGCCCCACATGGGGCTCCAGGCCCCGGGTGGGATTTGCTTAAGACTTTCCCTCTGCCCCTCTACCTCTGTGCTCATGCATTCTCTCTCTCTCAAATAAATAAATCTTTGAAAATATGAGGAAATGGTAGCTTATTACAATCAGATAACCTACCTGTTTTTATATACCTAATGGGTAGAATAATCAGGATTTAAATTCTGGTTTCCCAGATTCAAACTTGTGTTTCAAACAGATTATTCTGCCTATACTATAACTGGAAAATTTAAAAAAAAAAGAAAGAAAAGTAGTTTGATTTTTATAGTGCTTTTCTGCCTTTTCTCCAGTATGGAATTGTATGCATAAGTAGGCCAGTCCTTTTGCCACTGAGCTACATCTGAATTTTATGTGTTATACTGATGTAACATGGGCTCTACAGATAATGAAACGTCTGAGGTCTGTACAGAGCATGAGGGATAAATAGGAAATAATTTGAGAATGTGTTAAATTGAATTGATAAAATAATTATAAGGGGAGGTGAATCATGAGAGACTCTGGACTCTGAAAAACAATCTGAGGGGTTTGAAGTGGTGGGGGGGTGGGAGGTCGGGGTACCAGGTGGTGGGTATTATAGAGGGCATGGATTGCATGGAGCACTGGGTGTGGTGAAAAAATAATGATACTGTTATGCTGAAAATAAATGAAAATAAATAAATAAATAAATAAATCTGTATTTCACAAGAACAAAAAGTTGCAAAGGAAAATAGGGAAAATAATGAAAAGAAACGAGAGTCTTCTTTGGCACAGTTGTCCAATGATGGAGATTTTAATAATATTTTTGGAATTCAGAAAGGTGGAATGATTCAGGAAGATTTGTTTTCATATTTTAAAAAGCCAAAGAAGAGGTAATTTAATTAGGACTGAATGAAGATTCAAAAATACATCTGGAAACACGTCCAGAGACATGTTCAAATACTTTATGTGTTAACCTATGTCCAGTTGAAATTAATACAAAGACTGTAAGTGTAATCATTTTTTTCTATGTATAGCCTCTAAAGACATTGTGCACTCCAAACAGCAGATTCTTTTTAGAGAATTGTTTGTGAAAGTAGATTTAGAAAGAACTTGATTAACCTTTTCTAAGGAGCTATGAGGTAAAACAACCCAAATATACAATAATGTTGTTAGATGCTTTTAGAGGAGCAACAAGTGAGTTCCTAAATAGAATCACTGTAAGTCAGTGTCAACCTATGACATATCATCCCGTGAATTTATCAGACTATGTTCTGGGTAGTGTTGCACAATTACATTGTGTTTCTTTATAAAATAACTTAGGTTATTGGTGGCTATTTTCTGTCAAAGAAGTGATTTCATAATGCCATCATAGTTTGCATAATTCTTCAGAAGAGGTACTGAATGTCCACAATAGCCAAACTATGGGAAGAGCCCAGATGTTCATAGGTGGATGAATGGTTAAAGAAGATGTGATACACACATGAACACACACACAAACAAACAATACTCAGCTATCCAAAAAATGACATCTTGCCATTTGCAACAATGTGGATGGAAATGGAGGGTATTATGCTAAGCGAAATAAGCCAATCAGAGAAAGACAATTGTCATATGATTTCACTCACGTAGAATTTAGGAAATGAACAAAGCATAGGGAGCATAGGCAGATGGAGGAAAAAATAAAATAGGATGAAATCAGAGAGGGAGATAAACCATAAGAGACTCTTAACCAGAGGAAACAAAGTGAGGTTTGCTGGAGAGGAAGGGAGTGGGGGAATGGGGTAAGTATGTGATATGCATTAAGGAGGGCACTTGTTGTGATATGCACTGGGTGTTATATGTAACTGATGAATCACTAAATTCTACCCATGAAACTAATAGTACGCTATATGGGAATTAATTTAAATTTAAATAAAATCTTAAAAAAAAATAAAAAGGAGAAGTTCTGGATGAATAGCCTATCCTCTGGTTCCCATAATTGCAAAGCTTTCAGGTTATACTGCCTAGTATGCCATTTTTTTTCATTGAATATTCATTTTTGTATATTGGGATTCCAATGTGAAATGAGTTTCTATGCATCAAGAAAGCATGAAACTTAATCACCAAGCTGTATTTTAAACAAAGCAACTCACTCCCAACAAAGGAAGTTCAAACATATGCAGAGTGTACTTGCTTCTACAATGCTTTTAAAAGATTGTGAGCAGTTGGGATAAGAGTTGCCAAAATTAAAGGATGACTTTTATGAGGAGGATAAAAGAAAAGTCCTGCTATAAAAATGCTTTAGAGTTCATCGAACTCTGCATATTTCAGCTCAGGTAGAAGGCAAATTATGGTATTCATTATTAAAATAGGCTTGAATCTCAAACAGAAAAATGAGGGGCCCAAGTGGTGAGCATTAAATTATACAACTTGTCATAAAATCTCTTATTATTCTAAGTAGTCTCATGTTTTATTGCATCTTAAATACAAACTAAAAAAGCCACCAAAAAAGACCTTTTCTAGCAATACTGGTAAAATAAAATGGTCATTAAAACACAGATACAAAGATTTGATAATAATATACAGTACATATTCAAAAAAAAACATGTATGTTATGCTTAACTTTGAGCACCAAAAGTCCATATTTCACATAGTATTCAATGAAACGATTAAGGAAATTAATGGTCTTATTAACAGAAACAGGCTTATACAATGAGAAAATAACTATCCCATTACCTTCTCACAAGATGGACATTTTTCTTTTATTTTGCCAGCCTGCTGTCTTCATAGACTTTATGCACGGGTTACCATATGCTTTTTCAGTAGTAAATCCTGTTAAGAAAACACAAACCAATGGCATGAAAATAAGTATTTGTTCATAGACCTTCTGAAGTTAAATAAAATTCCTGAGTGGTTATTTTTAGACATGGGAGCAAACTGTTCTACCACATTATTTTAGCAAATTTGAAAACTAAATTGAGGGAGGAAAAAAATAGAAAGGATTGAGTTATAGTTGTGCTAATATCTCTAAATTATTTTTTAATTTTATGCATTGAAGAGGGAGTTTGATGTTGTTTGCTCTGTGCTTCATGAGTTCTAAATGGCAGCCATCTTAGCTAATGCCATTGGGACTTGTGGTTAGTTGGTTAGTTAATAAAAAGTTATCCATTAAATCCAGAAATTGTGAGACATGACACATATGGAGGTGAGGATTTTTAATTCAGAATATTCCTCCACCTTGTATAGTAGAGCTAAATACTTTCCTTTGAGCAAGGATCTATTTAATGGAGTATATTTGCATATTTTCTTATACAAAACATAAATCCTAATTCATCATCCTCAGTTTCTCTAGGTTCTCCAAAGTAGAGGAAGAATTTCATTGCTACTCATGAAGCAATATGAATGACAAATCTTTCTAGATTTGTGCAGTTCCTCTCCAGTATTTTAATGTCATTTTCCTCACATGTAATTCAAGAACATCAATTACTGAATATTTCCAAAACATTAAACCTAGTTTTCCTGGAAATAGCTCCTTCATGTCAAACTTATATTTTGTCAATATAACATATTCGATTAAACAATGTAATTACAGAGCAAGAATAAGTGCAAAAACAGGTTGAGAAGAAATGTGAATAATTTATGTAAGCATATGGCTTGGGTAGTGAGAGGTCAAGTATTCAAATGCCAGAGGATGGTGTGGTAGGATCACACATCCTAGGCTTCAGAACCTGAGGTCTGGAAAGGAAAAGAAGCTACTGGCAAGCCTTCAAGTTGGTTCTTTAAAGATCTCTGTTTTTAAGGGTGTTTTTGCTGAGCAACTTTAAAGGCCTCAGGATAAAATGAGAAGCCAAATTTCAGTGACCTTCAAATACATGTCCTTCAACTTTCTGTATGTACACTTAGAACCCAGACTGAAAAAAATCTGTGACATAGTTAGTTGGAAGACATCGTGTTTACTGACTTTGAAATGAAGTCACAAAGTTTATTTTCTTCGTGTTAAGTGTCGTATGAAAACACATTTGGAGTTGAAATAGGTATGATTAGTAACAGAATTTTACTCTTCATTTCAAAGTGGGGGAAATGGGTAGTTTATCTTTTTCAGGTTGTAGTGATACCTTTAATTTGATGTGATGGCCAAGAATGATTTGCCTAATTGAGGAACATGTTCATCAATTTCCTTCAGTAATAGACATCTTGTTGCAGAAACTATGGCTGTTCCAACGTCTAAATGTCTTTGTTCTTTGTAGCAGTGAACAAAAATGTCAGGTAACTTTACCTCTAGCCACCCCCCTGAGCACGGTTGGTCTAGGGTGTCTTTTTTACTTAGCCTGGAAAATCTGACATGATCAAATTCTGGGTTTATTCATAATAAGGTTAACACTACAGGACATACCAGAAAAGGTGTTTATATGAATGATCAATAAGTTCTGATTCTAGCCTGCATTGAACTCTGGTTTCTGGTTAGTTTACTAAATGTATTTATACTCTCCCCATTTCTACCTAAAAACAAACAAAACATCAAAACAAAAAATAGTAAAAATAACAAAAATAATAGATTATTTGGGGATTAAAGAGTATGAGTCATGTGGGGCTTTTATATCCATTATCTTATTTGTTCCTTCTAATAACTCTGTGTGGTAAAAGTTATTAATAGCACCGTAATTCATGGATGGAGAGGTAGGTCTCATCAGGATTAATTTGCTCTAAGTAAAATAGGTAAAAACGGGATTTGAACTTGGGTCATCTGATTTCAAAGTCTAGATCCTAATCCTAAAATACACTGCTCCCCCCAGTTAAAAATTGAGTTATTTCAGACTTGAAGGAATTCTGGGATGTCATGCAGTTGGGTTTTGGCATCATAGGAATGACTATTTAGAGGATTAAAACCTGGCACTATCAGAACTGGACTTGTGCAATTGACTTATGGTGTGGGATAATTGTCAAAAGACTTCATGGCCTCATCAAACCCTGTAGCTGAAGGGGCACTTGAATTTTGTGGTGCTGTATTTTAAATAAAACTAGTCAAAGGACGAAGCATGATAGGTTAGAAAGGGGTAACCAAGATGCTCACAGACCAAATGAAGAAATGGAGGACACGAGAATATCTGAATGAGGATTTGGAAGATGCTTTTGGTTTGGGAAATATAATTTTTTGATGTCTTTTGAGAGAATCCTTGCAGCAGAAAATAGAAAAGGGTACCACTTTGCAACAAGAGAATGCAGGAAGTGAGAAAGTGATAGCAGTTGGTATAGTCAGTCTTTCAAAATGTCTAGGTAGATATCCTAATCAAACTCTTAAGCAAAAAGTGGGGTGCCTGGGTGGCTCAGTGGGTTAAGCCTCTGCCTTCAGTTTAGGTCATGATCTTGGGGTCCTGAGATCGAGCCCCGTGTTGGGCTCTCTGCTCAGCAGGGAGCCTTCCCCCCACCCCCACCTCCTGCCTGCCTTTCTGCCTACTTGTGATCTCTCTCGGTCAAATAAATAAATAAAATCTTAAAAAAAAAAAAAAAAGTTAAGCAAAAAGTATGTCTAGAGTGCTTGTACCAGCGTCAGTCAATTCAGTCTGTAAATAGAAGGTCCCCTAGCATACTCCTTGTTGATTTATTTCCCTCTAATGTATCTTTTTTTCTTTCACCTTGTCAGCTGTTTTATTAACTAGAGTCACTTTTTTTTAAGATTTAATTAATTAATTTATTTATTTATTCGGCAGAGAGAAAGAGAGATCACAAGTAGGCAGAGAGGCAGGCAGAGAGAGGGGGAAGCAGGCTCCCCGCTGAGCAGAGAGCCCAATGCAGGGCTGGATCCCAGGACCCTGAGATCATGACCTGAGCCGAAGGCAGTGGCTTAACCCACTGAGCCACCCAGGCACCCCCACTTTTTATTTTATTATTTTGCCATCTAAATAGAGTAAACTTGGACATCTTCTACCAGGTATGTTTCATAGCAGTGTACCAAATTTAATGTACTTTATTTACATTTATAGAACATGGTATTTGAAATATGGGTGTTTATAAATAGAATTCATTGTGATTAAGCAAAACTCAGGGGACAGTATCTCACTCATAATTTAACATTTAAAGCAGGCTTCTCCCCACCCTCACCCCCGCCCCTCCATCCAATTTTGAAGTCATAAAATAACAATCTTAGCTTTGGAATTGGCCTTTGACTGGAATGAAAGTTTTAGAAAACATTTTGATGTACGACTACTGTATATTTCATCCTCATATGTCCTCAAAATGAATAAACGTTGAAAGGTAGAGCTAATCCTATCACAGTATTTGATGAAAATGCATTAAACAGAAGGTAATAAGTGATTCCAGTGGTGCCACGGAGTCCCAGGGTTTCTAGAAACAATTCAAGGCACTGATTACAATTGGAGGCTTCTGCATAAGTCCTCCTGGGGCATCAATTAATCCCCAAATTCGTTCTGTTCCATATTATTTAACAAAGGACATGAAATTAATGGTATTACTTCTTTGACTCAAAAAGCTAATCCCTGACTGGGTGAAACATGTGTCTGGCTTTCTGTAAATGGTGATTCAAAGTTACAGAATTTTACTTTGCAACCCATCCCCAACAAATCAACAGTAATCTCTCTTCACTGTATTTATAATTCCAATAAAGCTATCACTGATATTTATCCAAATTCTAATATTTGAGTAATTTAATGTAAGTTATAGGCTACTAAATATTATGTATTATAATAGTTACATTAAACCTATACATAAAATATTTCATGAAGCTGAACATATTTGTACCCTAAGACTCAATAATTTTGCCTCAGAAGATAATACAGGATCGAGTCCTGTATAGGGCTCTCTGCTCAGCAGGGAGCCTAGTTCCTCCTCTCTCTCTCTCTGCCTGCCCTCTGCCTACTTGTGAATTTTCTCTGTCAAATAAATAAATAATCTTAAAAAATGGAATGGATAAATAAATGATGGTATATTCCTGTAATGGGATATCATACAGTAATGAAAACAAGTGAGATATCATCACAGGCAATAGTATACATGAATGTGATAACCATAATTTTGAGCAGAAGAAACCAGGTACAAACGCACATATGGCAATGAGTCTGTCTGTCTGTCTTTCTACCTACCTATCTATCTATCTGTCTATCATCTGTCTATCTGTTTTGGACTGAATATTTGCATCCCCCCAAAATTCATATGTTAAAATTCCTAGTGTGATGGTATTTGGAAGTAGGTCCTTTGGGAGGTGATTAGATCATGAGTGCTTAGAGCCTTCATGAATGGGATTAGAGCCCTAATGAAAGAGGGCTCTGACGCAGACAATTCTCTTGCTCTTTGCCCCATGGGAGGACCCAGCAAGAACTGCTCATTAACCGTATCACGTGTTTACACATATCTTCTGAAGTGGATTGCCTTCCTTGAGCCAGGAAGTGGGCTGTCACCAGACGCTGAATTTGTTGCTGCCTTGATCTTGGACTTCCCACCCTCCAGAAGTATGAGAAATAAATGCGTTTACATCACTCAGTAAATGATACTTGTTATAGCAGCTCAAATGCACTAAGATGGTATCTATCACTGGCAAAGCTGGACTGTACTAGAGGTAGATTGGTGATCTTTGCAGGAGAGAGGCCGTGGGAGGGCTTGATGGATATCCTGCAGCATGGATGATATTCTGCTTTGGGTCTGTATGCCCGCTAAAAGGTTGGGTCCACTTTGTAAAAACCAAGTTGATGATTTGTTTTCTGACTTATGCAAGTTATCTTTTAATAAGGTACACTTTAATACATGTTCTTGTTAGGAGCAACTTCCTAAGAGACATGTTATATGCCAGTTTATTCTCTAGAAGCCACCAAATCAATAGAATACATTCTTAATATTTCAACCTGTAGGCTTTCTGAATTGAGGATAAATTCAAATAGAAATGCCAACAAATTAACTTTGAGCAGATGACATTTAATTCAAACAAGATCAAATAGGAAATTGCCCTTTCTTAAAGATGCTATTACACTGGTGTGCTGCCTAATTATAGGTACTAAATCACTCACTTTTATTCATTCTATTTTTAAGAAGCATAGTAGTGTGGGTGGCATTCATGAATCAAAACTTGTGATAACATGTGAAGAGACACTTACTTAGAGGTATTGTTAAAACACATTCTCCAAAGAAAGGCTAAGCTAATTTGAGCTTGACCTTATCAGAAATCCAAATTCAACAAGTATGACGTACTATAATGTTCATGAGAATTAACATGTGCCTGCAGAAGAATTTAGTGTAATAGAAGTCAAGATGTGGTAAGAGAGGCTAGTGTAGTTGTAACTACTGTCCATGATAAACATGTGCCAGGTAAAAACCCAAGAAATAATTTCTTCTTATTGTTGGCCAACACTCCTGGAGAAATGTTTTACAGTTAGCTCTTGGAAACACACTGTTTAATATAAAAGAGGGAATGTTAAATCCACTCTTTCTTGAAATCACTTACTTTGTAAATAAACAAGCTTGCCTCTTCCTCCTGAGAACTAAGAGAGGCAAAATCTCTCTTAGTCTTAGAAGGAGCCTGAGTCCTTCCCTGTTTCCATAAAGGCTAGTAGCAGAGAGAGTTATGTCATGATTATGGAAACTACCATTCAGTAGAAATAATCAGAGTTGAATGCAATATTTGCATTGCTGGTCCATATTCTTTGATTTGATCTACCAGTTATCTGATTCTGCTCAGGATTGTATTTTGGCTATCGGTAGAGTCTCTCTGCCCACATTTGTTCAAAAGCGTATACTTTGAAGGTCTACTCTGTGCTAGGAAAAGTATTAAATCCTACCAAACATAGATATGATCTGTGTTTGCAAGAAATAAACCTTAAACGCCAGGTATGTATGCAATGAAGAATTGACACAGATCATTTGAAAAGAATATAAGGGCAATGGGGCTCATGGCAAAGAATTGCTTTTAGCAAGTGTGACCATAATAGGCTTTGTGGAATTGATTTTAGCAATTAGCCAATGATTTCAGTCTTGAATGTTGGCTGATTATAAACATAAAGAGGCATTAAGACTGGCATTTGAGAAAGAGGAGTTGGAGCAAAGTTTCAGAGGAAAGGAAAGAATGGATATCGAGTGTTAAATAGTGAGTTATTTACCTTAATAGGAATATGTATAGAAGCACCATGAGGAACAAGACTGCAGGAGGTACCAGAATCAGTCATGGAGAACTTAGTGTTTGGTTCATGAAGCAAGTGACCCAAATGACCTTATTTATTGGGCAAATCTACATAAGATATATTAGAGCACACACAGCACTCCTGAAAATCCCAAAGGAATAATCTAGCTTGGTCAGTCCATCCATGTAGGAGAAAAGTCTGGATGATACTGGTAGAAAGATATCTATAAAACTAATTCCCTGTTAAAAATTTGGGGGTTTTTTTCCTCTAAGGAAGGAAGGATAGAGCAGGTTTTCCCCCTGATCGCTCATTTTTTTTCTTTAGCTCCTAATCTTGTATTTCTAAGTACATCTGCAAGTTCAGAGAGAGCAAATTTCAGATGTGAATGAAAAATGAAATGCTTTTAATTTTCAAATAATGCCTGCCTTAATGGTAAAATGGCTGTGACAAGATTAGCCAGAATCATAGCACTCATTTTATGAAGAAAAATAAGTCAGTGACAGTCATTTTATTTATATAGCCATCTGCACATTCGTGTCTAAATCCTTCTGGTATTTGAAAATGCAGCTTCCAAATTCGGGATCTTATTGGGAGGCCTGAGTCACTTGGAAGCCAGCAGGAGTGACAGGCAAAGACAAATTTTTTGTGGGCCCTTCATTCCAACCTTTCATACAGTTAGCCTTTTTATAAACTGCTATATCTGTGAAATCCAGCAAATTCCAATAAACAGGCAAACTACTGCCTGGCACTCCAATCCTGAAAAGGCTGATCTGGTTTAAGATTAGATGCAGAAAAGTAGTTTGGGATAAGATCAGAATGGGATGATGGAATCAAAGGGTTTGTGAGGCAAAGGACCCTTAGAGGTGGCCTAGCTGAGCATCCACATTGAGCAGAGATGCTCAGGAGTGCTCTGGACAAGCCCAGGGGTTGCAGGACTCCAACCCTTCCTGCACAGATGCACAGATACCCACATGTGCACGCGTGCCTGCGCACACCCACACACGTCATTTAAAGCAATATCCTTTGGTCTGCTTTTAATACACCGAATTTTCCTCTAATAGGAATGGAAAGTGCAGACCTAGTAGAGCAACTTACAGAATCCAGTTCATAGATTCATTTCATGGGTGATGTAATGGTCTTTATAAGGTACATATTTTTTATAAGACATTTAGCATAGGGTATGTCAACTTTAAATGTCAGTTCCTTTCTCTTGTTATATTCTCTTTGAATTCTGTGTTCGTGTTATCTCACGACTTCTATATTTACAAATAATTCTCTTTTGGTGTTTGTTCTCCCCCCCCACCCCCCACCCCCATATTTAAACAACACTCCAAACTCTTCCGTTGCTACAGACATGGATTTCACCATCAGGGGCCTTAGCTTGCGTGACTCTGTTATCCTTTTCCGTGCGACCTCCTCCACCCACTTGTTACCATGTTTAGAGTCTAAGACTCAAGTTGCTCTAGAGAATCATAGGAGACAATCCAAAACATATCTGTTAATCTAGATGCTTATCTAGAAATATCTTAGAAATGGAAGTGGAGTTTTCTTAGAAATGTCATTATACACAGTACAATTAAAGTACTAATTTCTGTTTGTCTGTTTTTTTAAGGATGAACATTTATTTTTTAATTTATTTTAAAAAATATTTTATTTATTTATTTGCCCAGAGAGAGAGAGAGAAGGAGAGAGCACCCACAAGTAGGAGAAAGGCAGACAAAGGGAGGGGCAGACCTCCCACTGAGCAGGGAGCCCAATATGGGACTCCATCCCAGGACCCTGGGATCATGACCTAAGCCAAAGGCAGACACTTTACCTACTGAGCCACTCAGAGATCTAAAGGATGAACTTTTTAAAAGCAAGTTTACTCTGTGCTACTTTAAAGTTAGTGTTTGAGTGCATAAGAAGATGTCTCACTGTAAATAACATTTTTAGTCTTGTATAGAAAAAGTCTGCTTTTTTGATATAATAAGATTTGTATCATTCTCTTTTTTTTTAATTTTTTATTTTTTATAAACATATATTTTTATCCCCAGGGGTACAGGTCTGTGAATCACCAGGCTTACACACTTCACAGCACTCACCAAAGCACATACCCTCCCCAATGTCCATAATCCCACCCCCTTCTCCCAAACCCCCTCCCCCCAGCAACCCTCAGTTTGTTTTGTGAGATTAAGAGTCACTTATGGTTTGTCTCCCTCCCAATCCCATCTTGTTTCATTGATTCTTCTCCTACCCACTTAAGCCCCCATGTTGCATCACCACTTCCTCATATCAGGGAGATCATATGATAGTTGTCTTTCTCTGCTTGACTTATTTCGCTAAGCATGATACGCTCTAGTTCCATCCATGTTGTCGCAAATGGCAAGATTTCATTTCTTTTGATGGCTGCATAGTATTCCATTGTGTATATATACCACATCTTCTTGATCCATTCATCTGTTGACGGACATCTAGGTTCTTTCCATAGTTTGGCTATTGTGGACATTGCTGCTATAAACATTCAGGTGCACATGCCCCTTTGGATCACTACGTTTGTATCTTTAGGGTAAATACCCAATAGTGCAATTGCTGGGTCATAGGGCAGTTCTATTTTCAACATTTTGAGGAACCTCCATGCTGTTTTCCAGAGTGGCTGCACCAGCTTGCATTCCCACCAACAGTGTAGGAGGGTTCCCCTTTCTCCGCATCCTCGCCAGCATCTGTCATTTCCTGAATTGTTGATTTTAGCCATTCTGACTGGTGTGAGG
Source organism: Mustela nigripes (assembly GCF_022355385.1). Lineage (NCBI taxonomy): Eukaryota > Metazoa > Chordata > Mammalia > Carnivora > Mustelidae > Mustela > Mustela nigripes. The sequence continues at coordinate 74,101,213 of NC_081560.1, read as the reverse complement.
TGATATCTCATTGTGGTTTTGATTTGTATTTCCCTGATGCTGAGTGATATGGAGCACTTTTTCATGTGTCTGTTGGCCATCTGGATGTCTTCTTTGCAGAAATGTCTGTTCATGTCCTCTGCCCATTTCTTGATTGGATTATTTGTTCTTTGAGTGTTGAGTTTGCTAAGTTCTTTATAGATTCTGGACACTAGTCCTTTATCTGATATGTCGTTTGCAAATATCTTCTCCCATTCTGTCAGTTGTCTTTTGATTTTGTTAACTGTTTCCTTTGCTGTGCAAAAGCTTTTGATCTTGATGAAATCCCAATATTTCATTTTTTCCCTTGCTTCCCTTGCCTTTTGCGTTGGTCCTAGGAAGATGTTGCTGTGGCTGAGGTCGAAGAGGTTGCTGCCTGTGTTCTCCTCAAGGATTTTGATGGATTCCTTTTGCACATTGAGGTCCTTCAACCATTTTGAGTCTATTTTTGTGTGTGGTGTAAGGAAATGGTCCAATTTCATTTTTCTGCATGTGGCTGTTCAATTTTCCCAGCACCATTTATTGAAGAGGCTGTCTTTTTTCCATTGGACATTCTTTCCTGCTTTGTCAAAGATTAGTTGACCATAGAGTTGAGGGTCTATTTCTGGGCTCTCTATTCTGTTCCATTGATCTATGTGTCTGTTTTTGTGCCAGTACCATGCTGTCTTGATGATGACAGCTTTGTAATAGAGCTTGAAGTCCGGAATTGTGATGCCACCAACGTGGGCTTTCTTTTTCAATATCCCTTCGGCTATTCGAGGTCTTTTCTGGTTCCATATAAATTTTAGCATTATTTGTTCCATTTCTTTGAAAAAGATGGATGGTACTTTGATAGGAATTGCATTAAATGTGTAGATTGCTTTAGGTAGCATGGACATTTTCACAATATTTATTCTTCCAATCCAGGAGCATGGAACATTTTTCCATTTCTTTGTGTCTTCCTCAATTTCTTTCATGAGTACTTTATAGTTTTCTGAGTATAGATCCTGTGTCTCTTTGGTTAGGTTTATTCCTAGGTATCTTATGGTTTGGGGTGCAATTGTAAATGGGATTGACTCCTTAATTTCTCTTTCTTCTGTCGTGCTGTTAAGAACTAGCCCCAGAATCAGTAGCAAAATAAATAAATAAATAAAGTAAAAACAGAAAGAAATTAAACTATTCTTATCATGTAGCCACATGCCTAAAACCAAACACCTGAGTATAAAAATTTTCGGAATTCATTGTTTTCCTCTATTTGTATTCCTTTTAAAGGTTACATTCCTTGCCCCAACTCTTTTTTTTTTTTTTTTCCTATATGGAAAAGGGCACACAACTTTGTCCATATCTGAGCAGTAGTTCCTGGCAAGCCCTATGCCAGCCATCTGATTTTTAAATAAATAAACTCTTCCCCATAGTAATCTTTTCTTGATTAAAAAAGATGTTTAGAAGAAGAAAATGATAGATTTGTTCACCTACATGAGCCTCGAGTGATATGGCTTAGTAGTTGTGTTGCATCTATAAATACATCTTTTGGCAACTGAGAAAATCACTTTTCTTCCGTTCACTTTAGAAATAATAAGAGCCCTTTGCAATTTAAACTCCAAGGAAACAATCATTCTGAGGACCTTGATGGACAAACCAAATTCTCTAGCCCCCTCCTTTTTAATCTAAATCTTTCTGTCAAGATCTGATAGATTCTGTCAATCTTGATGACTGTCTTGGAATGTAACTCCAAAGTTACTCTCAGCATTTTATTTACAAAAGCACAAATTTCAGAGACTTTTGATTTTTTTGGAAAGTGGCTGAATTCTTCACTCTAGACTTGGAACATTTGTTCTGTGGAGCTCCACTTGGATATGCAAAGGCGTATCTCCTCTAATCACTGCCTTTACCACCATTGGCAGGGAATTAGCTTGATCTCTTAGTGGTTGGGATTGATCCTTTCAATTTCTAAATCTTTTTCTTTTGCTTTCTGACTTAGAAGCTCATTTAACTGAAAGAATATTTTCCACCTTACAAATTTCAGTCCATCATATTCTTTCTCACTAGCGGATTGCAAACGTGAAGGTAGATGAATAAAAATGTTAAACTAATTTATTTCAGTCATTTATCTTGATGGAGTAGAAACTAAGGCAGTTCCAAAAAAATTGAAAAAAAAAAGTATAGAAAAGAAAAAAAAAAACAGGTTAAATAAGTGGATGTCAATACATTTAAACTGTAATTATATAATCAGATGCCTTATTTTGGCATGAATAACCAGACAAGATATTTGGAAGGTTTTGATATGTTATTAACTCTTAAGAATGTGTGACAGGTGGCATATGGTATAATGCCTTCTTGTGCCCTGGGCTTTGTCTACAGTGGCAGAAGGCTGGAGAAGTAAGCATTCATGGGTTCTATCAATGAGTAAATCACTGCAGAAACCTGCAAGCCTGAATAGTTCTGCCTCCTCTCCCCCAAAAGACTTTCCTCATCTTCTTCACATTTTATTGTCAGAAATATTCTATTAACTGAATCTTTTTCTCCTCAAACTTACACCTTGGTATTTAAGAAGTCTATTCTAAAAAGACAAAAACTAATGGTATAATCTCAGAGTTCAAAAGAAACTTGTCAATTAACCAAACCCCTTTTATCTATCTATCTATCTATCTATCTATCTATTTAGTTATTTTTAAATTAACAGATAATGTATTATTTGCCCCGGGGTACAGGTCTGTGAATCATCGGCCTTACACAATTCACAGCACTTACCATAGCACATATCCTCCCCAGTGTCCATCACCCAGCCACCCTATCCCTCCCCACCAAAGTAGGAAAACTGAGAATGAGAGAAGTCTGACACATCTAGGTTGAAGGTTACGCTCGATACAGACCTCAGGTCCCCCTTGTTCCCTACCTCAAAACCAGGCTCACATACCATTTATTGCATTTTCTTCATATGAATAACTTTTAAAAATTTTATGTCCAGTTTAGGTAAGATAAATATTTGCTAAAGACAGATTTTTTTCTAAATCAACCTAAATAGAACCAAGTTCTCAAGAGTAACAATTAAAATGTACATGAAACCTGGAAAATGTTTGTTTTCTTTTTCTTTAAGAGTTAATTTATTTATTTGAGACAGACTGAGAGAGTTGGGGGGAGGGGGGCCGAGGGAGAGGGACAAACAGACTGCACTCTGAACATGGAACCTGATATGAGGCTCAATCCTGTGACCCCAAGATCATGACTTGAGCTGAAATCAAGAGTCAGATGCTCTACTGGCTGAGCCACCCAAGTGTCCCTAAAATGTTCATTTTCTTTTTTTTTTTAAGATTTTTTAATTTATTGTTTTATTTATTTATTTGAGAGAGTAAGTGAGAGAGAGCATACCAGCAGGGAGGGGCAGAGGGAGAGGGAGAAGCAGACTCCCTGCTGAGCAGGAAGCCCAATGCCAGGCTTGATCCCAGGAATCCAGGAACATGACCCATGACCTGAGCCAAAGGCAGATGTTTAACCAACTGAGCCACCCAAGCGACCCAAGTGTTCATTTTCAATACCAAAGAATTATATATATTTCACAAAAGTCAGTTTAGGGAAATTTTAATATCAATATTTGCCAATATTTTAATTTTTAGTATTCTTTATGAATCCACAAAGTATTCAAATGAGAAGGTAATTTCAATATATAATTCATTGCTGCTTTGCCATGATGTTCAGCATTTGCACTCAAGGGGCCATAAAGTACAGGAAGTTATCTTGTATCACACAAAAAATTGTGTTTTTTAAAACACTGAATGGTGTTAATGCCTCATAAACACTATTAGAATACAAAAGAATTGCCTATCAGGTTATTGAATTTGCTTTCAACCAAATGCTGAATAACTCATCAGTTGCATGGCTATGCCTACAAGATATATGAATTAACTGTCTCCTCAACTGAACCACTTGTCACCACTTCAGTAATATTTTAATCTCTTTTAATCATGAAATCTATATTTTAAAAAATTATTTGAATGACATTTGGCAGTATTCACATCATGAACTTAAATTAAGCATTCTCCAACACATCCATAAGGTATATGTAGTTATTTACCATGGAGGTAAAATACATCACCAGGACAAACAGGATACATGGAAAGAAGAAAAAATAATTGCCTGAGAACATTATGTGAAGGAGCAGAATAAAAATGTTGTAGCCAAGTGGCAGGGAGAGAAATCTGGACCAGATTTTTAGAAGTACATCCATCCTCTAAGCATGCTTTCCATAGTAAGTTATACCTTACTCATGGAAAGGTAAATGTATAAATGAAATTTTACCTGGCAACAAAATTATTTTTGACATTTATACAAACCTATAAAAATAAGTTTTATTTTTAGAATGGGATAAAGAAATAATTATATACTGGGAGAAAACATTACTGTCATCTTTGAGATAATATCTACTCAGATCTTAACAATGGGAGAATGAAGAATTCTTATTAGGAGTATGGAAATTAAAATAGAAAGAGCAATCATTGATATTTTAACACTGCACATATTTAAAGTGTACAGTTTAATCAGTTATGACATACGTACTTGCCCATGAACTCATCACTACAATTAAGATCATCTCATATATATTCAGTTATTTATATTATATATATATCACTAAATTTTTTTAGTGCCCCTTTATTGTTCCTTCTATCCCTACAACCCTTTCACCCCTTTCCCAGTTGAGAGTACAACCAGGAAGAATCCAAATGCCCATCAACAGGAATGAATAAACAATTATGATAACCATACAATAGAATGCCATCCTATGATAAAAATGAACAAGTGATAGACACATGGATTAAACTCAAAACAGTTATGCAGAGTGAAAATTCAAACAAAAAGAGTACATGCTGTATGATTCCACTTATATAAAATCTTAAGAAATGAAAACCCTTCTATAGGGACAAAAAATGAAATGATAATATTTAATTAGCTTTTTTGGTAAGGTTTGTGAGGTGTTTAAGAATTCAGCTTCAAATTCCTCCATTCCTAGTCCAGACAAAACAAAATAAAACAGAATGAAAAGCCCTTAGTACCTGACTATAGCAAGTTTAATAATTCTTTTAGAGATAATATAGGTTCTTACAAAAATCTGACAGGGAGAAGATAAAATCAGATGAACATATGTGCAAGTTTTAGTCACACACCGGCTCTCCATTTGTTGATGGCTTCTTTCTGCAAATCTGTCTTCTACCAAAGAACATATCTGCATCATAGCTCTTTCATTTCTTTTCCCTTTTTTCTCCCATTGGCTATATAATTACAATCATATTTTGCATTTGGCATGAGTTTTCATGTTGTTTCTCCTGTTTCTAGCTTCTGCAGTAAAATAAAAAGGGAGAAATGTTTTCAAAAATTTACTTATAAGGAAACAGGAATCTTAGCTCTTAATTTAATAATTTAATATACTTGTCACTGGATTACTCATTGGAATTCATAGTTAGCTCTTAAGAACACACTTAGGTTCTTGATTTTTTTTCCTTCATATTAAAAAAGGCAATTTATGCATAAGTTGGTGAAATTAAATTTGATTTAGTTAAATGGGGACACAAGAAAGTAGAAAATTTCCTACATTTAAATTTTGAGTATTGAAGAAACATGACCTGGTTTCTTTCTGAATCAATTGTTCTTCATTGATGAGCAAACTGAATGCTTAGACATTGCTAAACATCCTGAGAAATAATGATATCTTACTCGTGTGTTTCAACATACAGATTTGGTCATTAAAGGCAGATGACTAGAGCACTGACCTTAGACTATCCAGGTTTTTATGAAAATATTAACTAAATGGACAACAGAAGAACTGACATAATCAACAAATAATTAAACCTTTACAAATTCATGTTTGATTATGACTGGCTTGATCAAATAATGAATTAATTTAAGGCAGATAGATTAAAAAAGGAATATTTTCTGGAAATGCTATTGCACAAACATATATACACATAAATCTTTTAAAAGTTTTGTTAAAGAACCAAATTAGTTGGTGTGAGTCTGGATAGCCTTTTTAGTTTAGAACCTATAAAAACTGATCCTTGCCATAAATCACTCCTAATCACATTCCAAGTTTGTGGTTACTTTGAGTGAATGATTTTTTTCTGTCCAATATTAATACCATTTGTAAGAATATTTTTCCAATGAAACATTATAGTATAAATAAGGTCACATTGCAATTAGTGAAAGGCACTAGGAGGTAGCACATGTTTTATATTAAATAAAAAATAAAGTGACCTTGAGACTATTTGTCATGATGCCTAAGGAATATTTTCATATAACTGTAGTGGAATTTAATTTAATTTACTCATTTGTAAAGGCTATTTTTTATCTGATAGGTCAATCCCTATATGTTAAAAATTGATAAACTTTCAAATTACATTTTTTATAGAGTAATAGAAATGTAACAGAAAACATTTAAAGCTTTTTTTCAATAACAAAAAAAAGCACATAAAATATTAGTCCATCTGTACTTGTGCCAAAGGCAGAAATCCAAAAGCCACGGTAGCAAAAGGCCAGGTCAGGAAGCCAGCTCAGCTCACCATCTGTAGCAGAAAGCAGAGCCTATTTACAGAGAAGAAAATGTATGTTTAATGCAAAGAACATTATTTCCAACAAGTAACTTATCTGGAATATGGCACCATGGGGAGTTTGGAAATAAAAGAGTCAGCAATAAAGGGTACCAGTATCCTCATAGGAGCATGATTAAGTGTCTGACCGAAGCTTCCACTTGTTTCTGCATTGAGTTTTTTCCCTTTAGTTTGCAACACAAAGACAGGTCCCTGAGAAAGAAAAATCTGTCATCTACACAGTACATCACTCAGTCGGGTACAGATAACTACATCTCTTCTCTGTGGGAAGAAATTCTCTTTATTGGACTTTGTGGGCCCATTCTTTATTTACTGACATTGTTTGGGTGGCAGTTATGGGAAGCGTGGCTCCCCCTTCTCTATCAGAGCCAACGTTTTTTTGGTGCGGTCCTCAAGGACTCTCTCCCAGTCTTCTTCTCCATACAGCCCAGACAGGTCTACTCTAACCAGCCTGTTGTTTGTCCTTAACTGTCACAATATATCACATTCAAATCCAGTGCTGTGTTCTTCGATTTGCTGTTAAACTCTGTAAAAAACAAAACGAAAAACAAACTCCCTAACCTAGAAAATAGACCCAAAGCTACCAAACGAAAAGCAATATGAGGCTGGTGTTATGCCAGGTATTTTGTTGGGTGTGTTTCCATGAGTACAGTGGCCCTCTGTGTTAGTGGCTGTTGTCTTTTGCTCCTGTCTTATAGTTGAAGGCACACAGCCGTTTGGAGTTGCCGAGTGTCCTATGTACAGGAAGAACAGAGCTTGGGTTTATACTCAGGCTGCCTGACATGGAACTATGCTCCTAATCACAAGATCATATCGACTCCCCCATTTTTAATAATTAGTTTCAAAACGGAGGCCTTCCTAGACACCATTCCTGCTTTGCCATTCCATTTTGCCCATTTCATTAGTGGGCAAACCCTTAAACTATATTTATTTTATACATTCCCATACATCTTTCTCTGTCTCTATCTGTAATTACATGACTGCTGTGTGGTGCCTGGAGCTGTATGAGGTGCTTTTAATGTTTGAACTTATTTAATTATTACAATTATCCTACGAGAATGACATTTTTAGGCTTGTTTTACAGAAGTGAAGTGATGCAGTGAAGGGCCCTGGAGTTTACAAAAGGTTGAGTTAGGATACACATTCCTAACCCCAACCTCTTTACCTCCTAAATGCTTTTACTCTTCATTATGTGAAGTGCTCCCTTCTTTCCCTCATGTTTTACCTCCAGTGGCTAACTATACATTCTTTTAGTCTAAGGATAATACCTTTTGGGTCTTTTGCAGTTCCTGTGACACCTAATGCACCAGCAGCCACACAGTAAGAACTTAATAAATATTTATTTCTAATCTTTGAATTCCTGTCCTGGTCTTTAAATCTCCAGCTGAGACAAATTTACTACAAAATGTGTGGACTCCTGAAAAATATCGCATGACAAAAGATTTCCCATAGAGGAACACTGAGAAGAACTCCGTCAGTAGGAAATGTCAAGGTCAAGGTGATTCATATGCAATGTAAATATTGTTGACCTTTCTATACTTTCAAGTCTCCACAAATAAACTTCAAATCATAGACAATCCTAAAAGGACTATATTCCTTTTTACTCCCCACCCCCACAAAAGCCTTTAGCTAAAAGAAAAAATTGCCTAGGACTAGGGAAAACATTTATGACTTACCACTTTACTCCCCTTCAGGATATTATTTTAAAATTCTACTCTGCATTGCCACAAACTTAATTCATTCCTTCTCATTAGTCTTCTGTCTCACTCTTCCATGGGAGAACGTGGGTTCTTCTATTTACCCCGTGTATCTCTTTTCTCTTTCTTCTTCCTTGTCTTTGTCCATATTCCTCATCTAGGTTTTACCTCTTTTTTTCCTGTCTCTTGGCATTCTTCCCTAAATGGAAATCCAAAGTAAAGCCATTGTGATATTTGGACATTCAGGAAATGACAAGGAATGCTCCTGTCTGAGTCTTTGCTGCTGTTCCTAGAGAATGCCTAATGTAGTTATTTCGAAGTTTAAGAGCATCATTTTTTTTTTAATCAAGGAAGGTTTCATTTTCTCTTTATATTATAGAGAAGACTTGTTTCTGCTAAAAGGGATATAAATGTCCCCCGCCATCACCGCAGCTAATAAAAAATAGACATTTGCTGAAATGCAGTCATGAATAAGGATGAAGATTCCAGCCAGAGTGTTTCAGCAGATAGCAGTCAGTCAGACTTTTTGGTAGCATAATGGATGGAGGGGAAACAGTCTATAGGAATCCATTTTTTTTAAATCATTAAAAAAATGTGCCCTGCTTTAGAAGTTCAGTGAACTCAGACTTTGGATGAACACTCTGAAACAAGAAGCAGAAAGTCCAAGAGAGATGCTTTTAGGAAAATAATCACAAGGAGTGTACAGAGGAACAACATAAACAGGAACATCATTTTGATTGTAGCTACTGATCAGAAATAATATCAGTTGGAAAAGAAGAGGAAATGGGGGGTTGGAGCCACATCCTCCTTAAAGTTTGGGAGGCTTCTTGTTTATTAGTATATAGAGTAAAATCTGCATTTTTCACATCACAAAATGTAGGTTCATTCATTCTCAGCAATACTTTATGTTCTTTCTTAAACTTTAGAATTAAAGAGCCCATCGAGCATTATTCATTTTTATATGTAAAAGTCAAATCCAAGATTATCAATTTAGACTCATTATAAAATTCTATCATAATAGGCTTATTCTGCTTAGGTATGTAAGCGTATTACAGAACAGCATGGATAGTTCCCTTCTCTAAATACACATAGCACTTTAAATCCCCACCAAATGATTATATATCCCTTTGTGTTGTGACTTGCAATTTATGAATTAATTCTATCCCCTCAGGTGGTCTGAAAGTCTTTGAAGACAAGAACTGTGTATTACAAACAGGAATTGTGTGTTACATTATCTTGTACAGTGGAATAGCACAGAAACCAATACAAAGCTTCATAACACAACTAAATCCTTACCCTACACCAAACTCCTTCAAAGGTAGCATAGAAGAGTTTAAAAAAAAATCTGAGGTATGAATTCTTCTATTTTTTGCTTTTTCTTCCTTTCCATCTCAGATACTGCTCCAATATCAGAAAAGAAGGTAGCTTCTTCCTTTCTGGAGTCAGTCTTTAGCACTTGCTAAATTCAGTGCTCATTCCCAATAACTCTTTGTAACTAAGAATCTATAAACTAATAAAGCACTAAATGCTTTTCTTGAAGCCTAGGGGAATAAGATAATGAGGGGGTCCTGTATTTCAGGTGATTCTCTTTCTGTAGAAGATGATTTAAAACTGAAAATTTTCTATTTCTGGCATTACAAGAGCAAGAATATTATTTTCTAACTATATTGCTAAATAGATTTTGATTGTGTGGTTTAAGAAAGGGAATATCTATATCTATGTCTACATCTATATCAGCTTAAAGACTCTGAATATTCATTTATACTTCTTGAGTTTCAGAGACACAAAAATCTAGTCCCTTAGTTCTATCACATTTTCCAAATGAAGAGATACTATTAATTGCCTTACCACTGGTCTCAAAGATAGAAGCCAAGAACGATATTCATCCTAGGTCAGCTGCTTGTGCTATACCAGACTGGGCAAACCATAAAAATCTCTGGATTCAATTTCTTTATCTAGAGAAGAAATTCTCAAGTCCTTTCCAATTACATGCTTCTATGATGATTCTCACTTTTGTATTCCAGGACTTATAATGGACTCACAACTTCTGTCTTACTGTAACTTGCTCTGTCTTTAGACCAGCTTTGTCCAAAGCATGTACACATACACACAAACACATACACGATGGGAACACTTCTGTATGGCTTATTAAATTGATCCTGGTGTGAGCAGTACATATGGATCATCTACATGCTCAAGCAGCTGTGAAAATATGTAATAACTATAGTCTGTTGACCACATCTGGGTGGGATGTACCATTGGTACCACCATTATGATGCAGACTGACTGTGGCCACACTTTCCAATTCATCAGTCTTTCTGACTTCAACTGACAAGTGTTTTTAGGTATTTGTTTTGTTTTGTTTTTAAAGCAAGTGTATACCCATAAAACTGGTGTAAGACTTTCTTTTTAGGGATTTCTGAAGTCGCTAAACCACACTTTGCAAAGTTCTATGAGAATAATAATGAATGGACAAAATGTACGTGACAATATTCCTTCCAAATTATATGACAATGGAGCCAGGCACTTGTACATCACTTCATGATCTGGAAATGAACATAATCTAGTTTATAGCATTTCCTTGAGCCCATGCGAATGTCTTTTTCCCAAACTAGCACTTTAATAGATTTTCCTTTCTTTGACACATTTTCCCAGGTTGCAGTTAATATTTCAAGATTTGAGTACAAAGCTTCTGTACAGCATCCTTCTTTCACAATTGATAGTTTTCTCAAAGTTTGAAAGTAAATTACTTATTAGAATTGCAGTAGATAGAAGCTTGGAGCAGCCAGTTTGAAATAATGAAGTGTCTTTGTGAACACAGTCACTTTTTAAACATCTCTGGATTATAAAACAAGTAAACCAAATGCAGTAGACTTCTTAATCAGACATGATAGCAGACATTCGGGAAAACAGAGACAAATGCCCTTGGAATTTTGGCATTTATCTGGCTTGCATGTCCTTAAATCCATTTACATTATATTATTTCAGTCCACCACTTCAGGAGTTTCCAGGCCTGGTTTTGGTACATATAGAGTGTAACCACAATTTTTTAGAACCATACAGATTAGCCTCAGAACTGATAGAGAAGGCTGGGGAATGAAAACTTACTTGACAATCACCTGAATCTATTTAAGGGAACATACTTGCAGTCCGTTCCCAAGCAAAGGTGAAAGAATGTGTAGATCAGCATCTCTGAATGACCATTTCTCCCCTCAATAATGGTTAGAAATATTGAATTTTAAAAAATGGTTTGTAATTGAGCAGGTGTCACTTGCAACTTTCTAGAAAACTTAGTTACCTGACATTTTTCATCGATTTCTCTTATATTGGAAAATGAAATGTCAGACACTATTAATTGCATTTTTACAATAAGTACTTACAGCAGGAGTAATGGCTAAATGAAGGTACTTTCTGTCTAATGCACAATGGATGTATTCATTTAAATGTATTCAATTTAGATGAATGCAATATGTCTATATTCATTACAGTTATACATATCTGTGGGCTGAATGGATGGGGTGGTAATTACTACCTTTATAAATGGGACAGTATTGTCAGTCTGGAGGAAGAAAATTCCTTTTCTTATCATATTTTACACACCCACACAATAGATACGTCCGAGAATCTTTCCTTCAAATGTAGAAATTTTGCCCTTGAATTTCTAGAGGATCTAATGATTGTTGGGTTATGCTTTTCTGGGAGGGTGGAAAGGGCTGCTCTTTGTTGCTTGGAAAATGACAGAGGCGCACTGAGGGTCTCAAGATCTCTCCCTGCAAAGAAGCTCATGTTTGCCATTTGGCCTTCCTCAAACTCAGGAATATGCATAACATAACATGGATTTGAATATTCTCACACCATCCATTATTTGTCTTTGAGTTCAGTGAAGGTAGGACTATTAAATTGTGACTTAGCTGTTTTTATTTTTGTTGGTTTTTTTTTTTTTTTTTCCTAAATAAGGGACTATTTTTTCATGAGCAGTTTAGGTTTATAGAAAATTGGGCAGGAAGCACAGAGAATTCCCATGTAACCTCAACTCTTAAACCTCATCTCCCTTGTTATTGACACTTTGCATTTGTGTGGTGGGTTAGTGTGTTCTAGCTGCTGAACTGATATTGATATGTTGTTATTGGCCAAAGTCTATAGTTTGTACTGGGGTTCACTCTTGAGTTGTACAGTTATGTGGGTTTTGAGACACCATGCCTATCTCAGGCATTCCAATTCTCTCCCCGTTAGCACTGTAAATAAAGAGGCAAAAAGTGAGAAAGAAATCTAATGTATTTATTCTTTCACTTGCTATATTTAGTCACTCATGTTTTCACTAATGGGTGTTAGTAGGCCAAGAACTGCTATTTAATGGATTCGACCACTTCCCTGACCCTGGGTTAATTTACATATCTTTTCATGCATCCTTTTTCTCTCCAACCCTAGTGTACTGTTTGGTTTTATTGATGAGGGCTGGAATGTTCTCCACTAGAGATTGGTGGTCCTTGAACCTTGATGAGCTCGTATTACACTGGACCCAGCAAGGTTCATCAGTTTATGTGCATTTTGCTGTTTCATTGGTTGTTACAAATTTCCATGAACCAATTCATGACCTTTAAAACATGTGCATTGTAGCATTTCTATCCGATCAATAAGCAATCTGAAAATTATACCTGCCCCTTTTTGCCTCCATGGCAGACAAGCACACGTAAGCAATGAAGCAAAAAAGCAAAAGCTACTGTTATGATTATCTCAGGGTGCATCTGGAACTGCCTTATTCTCTTTCTAAATTGTTTTTCTGGTGGAAGAACTGTATACTAATTTATGCTGAGGAAGACGGTGGTGGTGGTGTAGAATGCTGATGAACAGTGGTTCTAGTGGAAATACATGTGTTTTTCAAAAATAGTCTCTGTTCAAATGCAGCCAATTAGGAAGCTTTTCCAAAATAAGCAGTTATACAAGCAAACTTTAAGTATTTAATTATTACTTCATGAGCAGAAACGCAATCATCGCTCTGCCATCTTGCCAGTAAGTCAGAAATTTGTCATTTCTGTCCAAATTAGAAATGATGCCACATTGTCTCCAAACCATGCTACCCAGAGGCAAGTTCATATATTTAAGGTAGTTGTATTTATTTTCTAATCTGAGCACCTTCAATGAATTGTTAAAAAGAGGGGGGAAGCTCTCTTTCCAATCTAGGAAGTGGCTGGCATCACACCTCCCTGGGCATTGATGGAAAGGTATAACTTTGGTCATGTTCCATTTCAAGTCTGGGAAACCAACACTTGATTCTTAATGAGCTGTAATGAGGAGAGTGGATGATGGCAAAATGGGGAGAGTACTACAAGTCAAGAATCTGTAGCTCTTTTTGTGAATCTGTGTGCAGAGCGCCCCTTCCTTGTTTAGGGTAGTTCTTTAATAAGCTCCTTAGACCTCAGTATCTACATTTTTTTAAAAAGTTCCAAAATCTTCAAGTTTCATGTGTTTAGGATCAAACTTATCTGCTTATTCTACTATGTTCTCAACAGTTTAATTCATGATAGACGTACATTGCTTGGGCAGGCCACGCTATCTATTATGTAGTGGGAATAGCATTCTCCGCTTCTTAATTCATTCATTTTACTTATTCAACAAGTATTTATTGAGATTTTTTTTTTAATTTATTTGACAGAGACAGCAAGAGAGGGAACACAAGCAGGGGGAGCAGGAGAGGGAGAAGCAGGCTTCTTGCTGAGCAGGGAGCCTGATGCAGGGCTCTATCCCAGGACCCTGGGATCATGACCCGAGTTGAAGGCAGCCGCTTAACAACTGAGCCACCCAGGTGCCCCTTATTGATTTTTTCGATGTAACAAGTACCATGGTAGAAGCTATATAATGCAAAGACCATTCTTTCTAGAAAAGAAGCCAGTCGTGTCTCTAGGAAAATCAATATTAGTGATATTAATATTAACTGAGCACATATGAGGATCTCTTGACAGTGTGTGGTATTCCAAAAAAGTCTAAAAATTAAGCAATTATCATGAGGTAAAGACATCTGAAAATCCTAATTATGTCAACCAAATTTGCATTTATGAGCAGGGATTGACTGCTCATATGAGATGGTGGGGTGAGAATGAGAAGCACTCCTCCCACTTGCTCAAATTTCCATCAGAAAATTAAACTTGCTTTGAAGACTCATGGGAGAATGGTACTGTTTTCTAAACAATTTTGTGGTGTCACATATGTATAGTAATGCACAGATGCACACATATACTCACACATACGCACACAGAGTCTTTGGACATCAAGTTCCTACTTTTACCATGCACTGTACTGTTTCCATAAAAATAAACTCATTTTATACTCACAACAATCCTGCAAGCCACTCATTATTCCTCTTAATTTATATTGGACTAACTGAAACTGCTAGAAGAGAGAGGCTGAGATTCAAGTTAATCAGTCTCCAAGGAATAATTTTTCCCTATCACAAAAATGAAATAAATAAGTGAATGAAGCCCTCTAAAGTGAGTTTTCCATTACCCAGTCTATGGCAGAGATTCGGGAAGACAATGGGGACCAAAAAGACTTTTCTGGTTTCACTGCCACTTAATCAGGGGTGGGAAAGCATTCTCTTTGAAGCAGGATTTTATTTGGGACACTATAATAGAACAGGTTGGGGAATATTAGAATTCTTAAAGCAATCTCTTACACACAACAGTGAAAGGTCAAATGTGAGTTTTCATACAAAGAATATGAATTCAATCCTCAAAGCTCTGAGCTGGTATTACCCTCAAGGAGATACAAAGAACAGCAATTGATTTTTTTCTCTCTTCCTTTTTAATAATCAGGACACATATTCACAACCACTCGAAACAAGACGACCACCTTGTATTTTCCTAGTGCCTATCTCTCAGCTTCAAGAGCTTAATAGATTTTTTAAATTGTAATTGCTCCCCTTACTCTCTCTGGGAACTAGGGCCTCTGCATCATCCCAAATCTACAAAAAGTTAACAGTGGCAGCTTGAAATTTTGTGGCATCTGGATGAAGGCTAAGTAATTGGGGCAGCCTTTAGCGTGGTGATTAATAGCTCTGAAGTCAGGCAAATCTGATTCTTAATCCAGTGTCTGCCTTTCAATGTTGAGCGAGTTTCTAGACAAGCTTGTGCCTTGCCTTCCATATCTTTGTATGGAATAATAATAGGTAATACTTCATAAGGTTATTGTGAAGATTAAGGGAGTTAACAAGTGTGAAGTGCTCAGCAGATTTCTGGTTTACAGTGAAAGCTCAGTGGGTGTTACTGTGTAATCATCATTACAATAATAAAACAATTTGGGAGCAGAACACCCATATTTCTAATTAAATGCCTTACTCTAGGCAGCATTCTTGCCACATTAAAGACATGCCTGTTATTTGCATGAATGTAAAATTCTTGGTGTAAGAAAGTACATTTTTCTCTCCCTGCACCCAAAATATTAATTATTAAAAATAACTAATTGCTATAAAATTCTTACTGAACTGAAACATAAAATGCCCACTGGCAATACCTAATGTCTTAAAGATGACTCTTGTTAAGATAACTGTCATATTCAATTTATAATTCATTTTCAGCCTTTTAATGAATCATTGAGAATAGTTAACATGAAGCTTTCTTTCACTTTATAAATGCTATTTTTTTCTATTAAATAAGCTTCTAAAACCCCCTCTTTTAGAGAAAGTATGAGAAAAGAACTTTGAATAACTAGCAAGTCAATGATAGAACTGTATGTTAAGTCTTGTGTGTCAAGTGTATTATCGTGAATTTTATTCATTTTTTCATTTTTTGAAATTTATTGAGACCGAGGATAGGTAGGTATTTTTACTTCTTTCATATTTATTCTGTGTCTCTCTATATGTAAAGATTGGGTAATTATTTCAGGGAGCGAATGTCATCTTAAGTTGCCTTCCAAGTTATTTGAGCAGTGCAAGTGTCCTGTCATTTAAGGAAAAGGCAAGGTATTCTGAGTGCTGACAATGTATCTAATGCTAAGTGATAAAGAGAAAAAAAAAAAAACACCTTGACTTTTTTCTCTCATTCTTAACCAGTCCAAACTAGGTAATGCTCCGTAGCAGTTTGTGATTATCACTGTATTGCACTTTTATAGCTGTTTAACATTTTACATGCAGTTGTCCCCTCTTAAACTGTTAATTTCTGAGGTCAAGACCCTTTAAGAAATTGACATTTAGAAGAGTTTCTCTTTTTGTTGCTAAATAACAAACCTTCATTCATTTATTTAGTGAGTTAATTTTTTTATTAACATATGATGTATTATATGCTTCAGGGATACAGGTCTGTGAATCATCAGGCTTACAGAAGTCACAGCACTCACCATAGCACATACCCTCCCCTCCCCAGTGTCCATCACCCAGTCACCCTATCCCTCCTCATCATCCCCCAGCAACCCTCAGTTTGTTTCTTGAGATTAAGAGTCTCTTATGGTTTGGCTCCTTCCAGATCCTATCTTATTTCATTTTCTCCCTCCCTTCCCCCCATGACCCCCCCACCCTGCCTTTCAAATTCCTCATATCAGAGAGATCATATGATAATTGTCTTTCTCTGATTGATTTATTTCACTCAGCATAATACCCTCTAGTTCCATCCACATTGCAAATGGCAAGATTTTGCTCAGTATGCCATTGTGTGTGTGTGTGTGTGTGTGTGTGTGTGTGTGTGTGTGTGTGTATCGCATCCTCTTTATCCATTCATCGGTTGATGGACATCTAGGCTCTTTTCCATAGTTTGGCTATTGTGGACATTGCTGCTATAAACATTGGGGTGCACAAGTCCCTTCGGATCACTACATATGTATCTTTAGGGTAAATACCCAGTAGGGCAATTGCTGAGTCGTAGGGTAGCTCTGTTTTCAACTTTCTGAGGAACCTCCATACTGTTGTTCAGAATGGCTGCCCCAGGTTGCATTCCTACCAACAGTGTAGGAGGGTCACCTTTCTCTGTGTCCTCAGCAACATCTGTCATTTCCTGACTGGTTAATTTTAGCCATTCTAACTGGTATAAGGCAGTATCTCATTGTGGTTTTGATTTGTATTTCCCTGATGCCGAGTGATGTTGAGCACTTTTTCTTGTGTCTGTTGGCCATTTGGATGTCTTCTTTTCAGAAATGTCTGTTCATGTTCTCTACCCATTTCTTGATTAGATTATTTGTTCTTTGGGTGTTGATATTGATAAATTCTTTATAGATTTTGGATACTAGCCCTTTATTTGATACATCATTTGCAAATACCTTTTTCCATTCTGTCGGTTATCTCTTGGTTTTGTTGACTGTTTCCTTTGCTGTGCAAAAGTTTTTTATTTTTTATTAAGTTTTTAGTTTTAATTCCAGTATAGTTAACATTCAATGTTATATTAGTTTCAGGTGTACAATATAGTGATTCAACAATTCTATATGTTACTTAGTGTTCATCATGATAAGTGTACTCTTAATCCCCTTCACCTCTTTTACCCATCCCTCCTCCACCTCTCCTTTGGTAACTATCAGTTTGTACTTGAGTCTGTTTCTTGGTTTGTGAATCTCTCTCTTTCTCTTTTTTTCTTTGTTCACTTGTTTTGTTTCTTAAATTCCACATATGAGTGAAATCATATGGCATTTGTTTTTCTCTGACTGACTTATTTTGCTTAACATTATTCTCTCTAGCTCCATTCCATGTTGTTGCAAATGTCAAGATTTCATTTTTTAGGGCCAAGTAATATTCCATTGTATATATGTACCACTTCTTCTTTATCCTCATCTGCTGATGGACACCTGGGCTGCTTCCATATTTTGGCTATTGTAGATAATGCTGCAATAATCATAGGGGTGCATATATCCTTTTGAATTAGTACTTCCATATTTTGGGGATAAATACCAAGTTGTGTGATTACTAGATTGTAAGGTAGTTCTATTTTTAGCAATTCTTGAATGTATCAGTACTTAATGGTTAGTTGGATGAGTATATGGTTAGATGGATGGTTGAAACAGCATGACACAGTGGAAAGTGTGCCCTGCTTTACCATTGCTTGATTTGATAGAACTCACAAAATTACTAAACATAAATTGCCTCTTCTAAATGGTAGACTTAGACTATGTGATACCATCCTTACTAGTCTACTAGACTGAGCCCTTACCTTCCAGCCTTCTGGTATATACAGACCAACTCAGCTCCAACTTCACACTTGAGAACAGGCCCACCTCACACTGGGTGATATTCTGGCCCACTGGGTCATGGTTCATTTAGAGAAAATCAACTGTAGCTCCAACCTCAGTTTTCAATTTTGCCAAAGATGCTTAAGGAAGCTTTTTTTTTTCTTTCTTTCTTTCCTCTTTGATTCCTCTTAGCCCTACCCAACTTGTAGCTTATATTCTCTCTCTTCTCAGGTCTCAGCTACCCCATTTCTGACCCCCAGTCACCTGCTATTAAATTTATGCTTTTAACTTCTGGATTTGATAGACACACTGGATTGTGAATTCTGTATGTATGCTTTGCTAATGGCGTTTATATCCCATGTGTGTATTCCTCCTCTCTTAATAAGGGGACTAGAATATATCCTGGGGAATATCATTAATCCCTTAGAAGGAAGGAAAATGGAAATAGCAGCACCATTTCCTGGCAAGAAAAATGAAGTAAGAAATGGGGTATATAATTTAGTCTGATGACTGTAAAATGTGAACATTCACGGGAGATGGCAAAGAAGTTGGTAGAACTCCATTATAATTACAAAATTTTATACTGAAATTCATTTAATGTCATAATTAAAGGGTGTTTTCGAGATAAATGCTGTTTAAATGAAGATACCAAGAGTAACTGAAAGAGCCTCACCCCTGGTCAGTGAGCTGTTGTTATAAAATCCTCTACATAATCTGTAATAATATGAAAGTATATTTTTAGACACACTGAATTCTTAATTGCCACCCCACCTCCAGTTAATGAAGCTGAGGCACTTTTGAACCTTGAGGCACAGGTGCTCAATGTCCAAGGCACGTGGTCGCTTTTCTAAGGCTGTTATTCTAGTGTTATAATAAAGAAAAACTATGGGTTAAGACGAGTAGTCCCGAGTTCCAATCCAGTCTTTGAAATTGCACACAATATGTAAAGGACATGTTAAAAAAATGCCTAGTGAGTAAGATGGGAAGAGAACCAATATTTTCCCCTGATTGTAAGCTTGTAGTTCCAAAGCTTTAGCTCCATCTTGATGTTGTACTTCTGCCTCAACTCTTAAGTGACGACATTGACAAGCCATTATTTCAGATTTGAGCAACTGTGGTTTTTGTCCTTATATTGAATCCCACATTCTCATTACTGATTATATCCTGTCAGTAGTTTTCTATTCTACCATCAGCCAATAATATTACCAAATTCCTGCTTTAATTCTCTTAGATAGAATGTAGATGTTTGGTATAGTTTTGTTGTTTGCTAATGGTACTCATGTCCTTTCTGCCTTGATGCCATGTGTGTTAGCATCTTATATTTGGGCTTGAACTTCATGTTCCCATGTCCAAATTAATTGCTGCATCATTTCACCCAGCCCTGTGATAATCTGCCCCTCTTCCCTGTGCTTGCTTTCTTATCTGGTCTGCAGTGGCCCTGACATTTAAGTTTATGGCCTGATTTCTTTCTGTAGAGGGTTAGTCATTTTAGAGAAACAGAGCTAAAATCTATCCTTTATTTTGTCCATTCATTTTTTATGCATATTTACTTAATATCTTCTATGTGCCAGTCATTCTTATATTTAGGTATGGGGATAATGGAGAACTTGCAGAATGATGGGAGACAGGAACATGTGAGCTACTATTAACCATTAATTTTTGTAATACATATTTGTAATATATATAGGTAACTCTGTGCTCGACAGTATTTTGACATTGTGGGCACAAAAATGGATAAAACAATTCCTGCCCTCAGAGGATCTATAGATATGAAAACAGATGAGTTAATATCATGAAACATGTCTAGTGATAGAAGTAGAGGAGATAATATGGGAGCATGGATTGATACAATATGACAGTGATGAGGTAGGAGGGAGTTTGTATAGTGCATCAGGAGGACTGACCTTAAGGCAGATGGTAAAGCACAGCTATTTCTTAACAAGGGAGCTAGGCATAGGTTATTTGAGTTCAAATTCCCTCTCCTATTAACTCAGTGACCACAACTGTGTGATTCTAAGTGCTGATTAGTAGATCTGTAACTTGTTAAATTAAAAAAGAACTCTTTTTAAAGAACTCATAAGTTTTTTAAAGAAAGAACTTATTTTATAAGTTTCATGTGAGGAATAAATGAATAATAAATAAAATATAACAAATGAATAAATGAAATAATAAATGAAACAGTTCATCACATACTTAATACCTGATACATAGTTTATGCTTAGTAGTTCATCACTATTATTCTATAAGCAATGAGAGAATTCAAGAGGATTATATTATTATTTTTTTTTATTGAAGTATAACTGACTCCCAATGTTAGGTTAGTTTCAGGTGTACAACATAGCGATTCAACATCTCTATATATGTGCTCACCACAAGTATAGCTGCTATCTGCCACCATACAGTGCTATTATAATACCCGTGATTATATTCTCTCCTGCTTAGGAGGAGTTTAAGCAGAGGAATGATGTGGCCAAAACTCTCTTTGAGATAGAGCATAGTCATAATTGTAAGGGTAATAGTTTTGAAAAATATGTGGTAAACCCATTGGCAGCATTTAGCATGAACTGAAGCTTATAGAAGAAGCTTATCCTGGAGTTAGAGTCCACAGATAAATAAGAACCTAGCTGTAGTGTGAATGAGGGTCACCCATGGAGACTGTATGCAGTAGATAGATCAGTTGGCTGAAGACGGCATTGTGCGGAATACAGAAATATGTGGGGTATTATTAGAAGAAGAAATGTTTATGAATGGTCATAGATGTATTTGGTAACAAGCAAAAAGCTTAAGGAAGTTTCGTCTTCCTGGTAAAATCATGGGAAAGCGTTCCAGAGGGAATAAAGAGCTGGTGTTGGCAAAGAAGTAAGAGCTCACTAATTTAACTAGGGGGAATAGACTTTGTGTGCTGAGAGTAGCAAGTCCCAACACTGAAAATTTCAGTGAGGCTAAAATACATGAAGCAGTAGAGGAAGGATATAAAATAATGTAGTCAATGTCACTACTAAATATTACAGTAAAGAGACCTCATAGTAATAGGTGTTCCAAGGATATAGTGGCAGCTTGTGTTTGAGATTGGTTATTGGACTGGCAGAGGAAATGGTGGTGAGTCAGCAGAACCACAACCTGAAAATGGATGGGATGAAAGAGAATGATCAAACTGCAGTTGTGGGGTTTTTTGGGTTTTTTGTCTTTTTTTTTTTTTTAAGATTTATTTATTTATTTGAGAGAGAGGTGGGGAGAGTGTACAAGCATGCAAGTTGGGAGAGTGGCAGAAGGAGAGAATTTTCAAGCACACTGTCCCTGAATGGGGAGCCCAAACCTGGGGCTCGATCCCATGACTCATGAGATCATGACCTGAGCCCAAAACAGCAGTCGCATCAGCAACTGAGGTATGCAGATGCCCCAGTGTTCTGCTTCTTTGAGAGAATTCATTATGTGTTTGTTGGTAAGTTAGGAATAAGGCTGAACTAAAAGTTATTTCCAGAGTGCCATGAATTTCCAAACACTGATGAGCCTCACTGTATTCTTTTAGTCACAGAAAAATTAAATAACAACTTGATGAATATGAGATCTGGTTATGCTATTAGAGAGAAATATAACCAACCTGTTTGCCTTCTTTAAAGGATTTTCCAGAAAAGGAGAAGTCTACAGCAAAAGCCTTGGAAGATGTAAAGGCAAACTTTTACTGTGAATTATGTGACAAGCAGTATCACAAGCACCAGGAGTTTGACAATCATATTAATTCTTACGATCACGCTCATAAGCAGGTAAGCCAAAGTGGGGGAAATCCTTCCCATTCCTAGATTTCTACCTGCAGAATAGAATGTACATATTTGGCCTTATTTACTGTCTTCTAAGATACAGAGGTGAAACTATTTATTTATTTATTTATTTATTTATTTATTATTTTTCTTGAAAGGTTGTTTTCAGTTTAAAGGTTAGGTGAAATATTTTTTCCTAGAAGTATCATAAACCTGTAGGTGAATTTAAAGATGATCTAAAAGTAGACTGATACTTATTTGAGAATTATACATATGGGGAAAACTGAACCCAGGGAAAAGAGTGTCCTATTTAAAACCAACTTAGTAGTCAGTGGCAGAACCAGAACACTGAGCAGAATCGATTACAGGACTCTTTCAAAACTTCTGAGGTTTAGGGAATCCAAGGACTGTGGGAAAAGTAATTAAGCATACTGTTTTAAGAGAGTCAGAATGGTTACTTTATAGATGAACCACTGCAAATGAACAAATGAACAAATGAACAAAATTTCAGAGAGGCTAAGTTGAGAGGTAATTCAGATAGCAATGCTTCATTCCTTCTTCTAAAGAGATTATATATATACATAATCAGTTTAGATATTTTATACATGGCTGCTAATATTCTCTATTTCCAACTCTCCATGAAAGAGGAGGCTGTTAATCTTATCCTGTTAGATTTTTAACCTTGTTGCATGAGGTGTGGAGATATTGGCCACTTATGAATTGGGAGTGTTAAATACCCCTAAGACAGAAATCCCACCTGGTCAGAGGATTATTGCTAACAGCTATGAGGAGGTGCACACTCCTGATGCTGAACGGACCTAATATCTTGGAATGTGTGGGTAAGTTTTATATAATCTAGACCTAAAATATATATTCAGAGTAAACAACAATAAATATTTTGACGAACATTGCCAGTATTTATGACTGCATCCAAAATATTTGGCCTTGAGAGATGCAAGAAATTGGTTTCTATCTTTAAAGACATAGCGTGTATCTGTAATTGTCATATTTCACAGACAAGCGCAAGGACATGGGATAAACTGTTTTAGGACTGTGATTCCTAACTCTTACTGTGGATCATAATCACTTTGGAACTTAATAACACAGATGCCCAGAATCTCATTTGGGAATTGTAATTCAATAGTTCTGTGGGGGCCCAAGAACTTGCATTTTAAAGTCATACAACATGGAATTTTCCAAGGATGTTTAAAACTGAAGTATGAGGCTATGATCCAACTCCAACTCCGATCTCTTTTCTGCCCCCACCCTGCACCCCCCCACCACCATGTATTATTTTGAAGTAAATTCCAGACGTCATGTTATTTTGCCTAAACTTGTTTCAAGATGGACAATGGTGCTTACACAACATATCCGCTATCAGACCTAAAAAGTAACAGTAGTATCTTCATATCAGTTGGTGATTGTGTTTCTTGAGTTGTCTCATAAATGATTTTTAAATTTGGGTTTCTTAAAATCAGGCTCCAAAAACATCCACACTTTTGGTTGATACGTCTTTAAGTTTCTTTTAATATATATTTAAACTATAGGTTTTCTAGTCCCTCTTTACATTTGACCTCTTGCAATTTATCTGCTGAAAAAACTGGGTTTTGCTGAATGTAAACCGGTGTTGTCTTTTTTCATTTTCTCTGTATTCTATATTTCTTTTAAACTGATTGTTACACAGAGAGATCTGAACAAATTCCAGTTCATATTTTTTTCCTTGGCAAAAATATATCACAAGGCATTTTGTATCCTTCCATAAAGAGGCATATGATGTCTAGTTGTCTCTATTTTTAGGACTGTAAGTTTGGGAAATGGGTTTAGATGCTACCAGTGTGATCCACCCATCAAGTACATCACTTACATTTTTCCACTAATGGTTTCTGTAGTCATAGATGATCATTTGTTTAAATCCCTTACTTCATTTGGAGTTGTAAAATGATGATTCTAATTCTATCATCTTCTTGTCATCTATTAGATGAACTATATCTATAAAGAGAAATCCCTATAATTCCCTATTAGAATCACTCCCAGAGGATTTTATGTAGGTGGTCTTAGGCCACATCAATACAAATTCTCCATATATGTAGATATAGGATATAAATAACCAGAGAAGGTTCTCATGGGAGAGCTACAGGTGATCTGTACATAAACATGCTTAAGTCGTTGGATGGGATAGGATAGGATGGCATCCTTCATGTGGAAACACAAGAATTGAAGAGCACAGGGCATCTTTTCAAACTGTCGAAAGTATTTGGACTATAAAGGGATGAATTCTCCACATCTGACCGATGTGCCATAGGCTCCCTTATACTCTGAAATTCTGCCTGATCACTTTCCCTTTTTATTAATTTCTTCAGTCTTATTTCCATTGACTTTCAATGTATTGAAAAAACCACCTTCCTCAATTCTTTTATTTTATCTGTGCCTGCCTGCCTGCTTGCTTGCTTGCTTGTTTGCTTGCTTTTTCTGTAGGTTTACCAGCATTTTAATATTCCTTGGTATGTTCCTCCAAACAGGGATTGAGTTTCATATATGTGCTGTTGTGCTACTTGGGAAAAATGGGCCAATTTGGTCTCTTCCGGGAGCCTGCATTCTAACTGGGGAGACAGACCTGTCAACCCATCTTTAAAATACATTGATTTAAGTGTTCTAGAAATTACATACCTAAGATACCAAGAAAACCTACAAAACTGATTTAAGAAAGAAGAGAAGACAAGTGAGCTGGAATTTTTTTTTTTTTTTAATTTTTTATTTTTTATAAACATATATTTTTATCCCCAGGGGTACAGGTCTTTAAAAACCTTTGAAACTGTATTTCATTTCTCTCATTCTTCTTTTGCAATAGATCTTGCTCTCATTCTTCATTTTGCAATCTCTTTTCACCATTCATGATTAATCTCACTGTTGAATCTGCTAGGACCTTTGAACTGGACTCCCCACCTCCAGTATTTTCCCTTCCTCCAAACCAGGCTATCCACTTAATGGCTGAATTAATCTTCCTAAAGTACCACATTCAATGTGTGATGATTGACTTTTTCAAAAGTCTGAGCTACTTAGTCTGTCAATTCAAAACGTCCATAGTCTGGCTCTTCCTTCCATTTCCAGATTTATCTCCTGCAACTCCACAATTTCCCTACAGTTTCTCAAAAGATGCCTTATGCTTTCCCACCTGCTCATCTTGGCTCATAATCTTCCCTCTGCCTGGATGCCCTCGCATTTCGTGGCTGTATTTCAACATATGCTCCTGCGTATTTAATGAATAGATTGACAATTTATATCTGGATATTCAAAGAGCTGAAGTCTCATGGTAAGCGGATTTAACAGCATTTTCCAAATTCTCTTTGATCAAAATCTATTAACATTGTGCAGAATTTTGTCCAAGCTGCCCACTTTGGAAAACAATGGAATAATTAAATTTGTGGTAGACCTTAGAAGACTGCTTTCTTGGGTAATGTTGAAACACTTTTATCTGAAGATTTCTTTTAGCCCAAAATTTTGACAATAACTTGAATTTTAAATGAAGCTGAGTTTACAATTTCCCTTTTAAATGAAACTGAATTTTATGTACAGAAAAAGGAAGTATGCACTAAAGTAAAACATGCAAGTCTCTCTCTTTTTTTTTTTTTTTAAATTCCAAAGCTAAATATGTCTATTTGCTTCTTGCTTCAGTAAGGGCTCCTCTTGATTGTGAGGATGATTATAATGATAGTGGTGAGGATTTGGCTGAGAGTATTTTTTGGCCTGAGTAATATGAATAGCTTCTATAATTTTATTTTCCATGTGGATTCAGACAAAATATCTGGCCTCTTCTGTTGAACTTCCAACAAGAAGGTCTTTTGGGTATACTCTGAAATGAATCTAAATTCACATGAAATTAATTCTGTCATTCATTAATAGAACAGCAGAGAGCTGGAAACAGGGGAATCTGAATTCTTATAATTATTTAGGATCTTTCAGTTTAGTAAGTGATTTCTAAAGCTTTTATATTGTCTTATATCTAAATAGCAGTATCATGTGTTATTTTATTATAAAGATTATTATTATTCAGAGATATATTGTAAGTCTAGAGAAGTAAGTCAATACATAATTTTAAAGAATAAAGTAAAATAGTCTGAGATTCATAGCTTTTCATTAATCCCATTGGGCATCTTATATTATTTTTTTATAATTTGATCAAAAATTAAGATATTTCTTGGTATTATTGGTAGAGAAGGATAGTTCATCAGTAAAAAAGCTGATTTTTTATTATTTATTCAACAAGGGGAAAATTTAGTTTCTAGCTTTGACAACCCAACTCTCATAGAACTCACATTTTTGGAAATAACTCAGTTGTGTTCACTATTGCTTTGAACTTCTTATAATTCCATGTAAATATTGAACATTGCCACTAAACAATTTGAATATATATATACAAATTACACTCACTTGCAGGAAGACAGTGGTGTAACTATTAATATAACTAACATGTTAATAACAACTAATTCCTTGTGAGACTATCTACAAGTCATAATTCCTTTCTCAAGATGGTGAGCTGCAAGTGTGTAATATGGAAATGAAAACCACATGTCTTCACATGCAGCAAAAATCTCTCCTGCCCCAGAGACATCCTGGCCCATCTCAATTTAGAAAAAAAAAACAAAGGAGCCTGATCCCCATACAAATAACCCATAAAAATATCTTCAATAATAAAAAACAAATCTACTTTAGATCCTCCACATGTGACATTTAATCCTCCTAATCTTCGTTTGCTTCACAATTGGATTTATTTTCACTCAGGAGGAGCTGTTCACTTGTCAAACCTGAATGTGAACTCCAACTGATTCATTCTTAAAATATTGTTTTGGATTCTCCCCAGCTCTACCTGCACAGGATAAAATAAAAGAAGAGAGTCATCCTTGCTATCTTGTCTCCAAGAGGAAAAAACACCCAAAACTGCTAGAGAAATTCAGTCCAATTATATCTTGCTTTGTTCCTACAATAAGATTTCTATTTTCTCCAGATACTGCCCAAATTGGCCTGATAATATATTTCAGCATAGTATGTTTAAGTTACTAGCCCTCTTAATGTATCCACAAAACTTCAAGGTCTGGTTAATTTGTAGGACTGGCAAGATTGAAGAAATATAAACTCAACCAACTAGAATGGAAATTCTCAGAAACATATTTGTTGGTAAAATTAAATACTATTTACTTCCATTTATATTTTGCATTCTATAAACCCAGGTTTCTGGTCTATATATTCCTCACCATCCCCACTGCCCACCCTCTGGAAATCAGCCAGCAGCAACTGGAAACTCCATCAGCAAAAAAATTACAAAAGACCCAGAGCTGATCTTAGGTTCCGACTCATCAGTCAGTGTTGCTAAAACGCTGCTCTTACCCTGGCTAAGAGGCTTTTTGATGTTAAGGTTGTCTCTTGACAGAAACATAAATTAAAAATCTATATTCTGGCTCTTTCTGTATCCTAGGCGTGCCAAGTACTTTCCTGCCTTAAGGCATTTGGCATATATCTCTCTGCAGTGCTCTTCCATCTGACCCTCAACTTCCTGGTTCTTCTCCTGTGTTTGTTGGTATCTCAGTGTCCCCTTCTCTGAGGGATCTCTCCTTGGTGCCCTACCTCAAGTGGCCAGTTGTCAGTTCTCCAAGTCTTAATACCTTGTCGGCACTCGGTGGTGGTCGGGCTGGACTTAGGCTGGTTCTCCAGAGCCACTTGTTGCACATATAAGAAGTCTGTGAGGTGGTCCTTAAAGCTTAGTAGCTTGAAATCAGCCATGGTGTGTGATGGGAAATCTCCAGGCACTACAAACAGTGCTTGTTGGGTTTTGTTTCATTTTTCCAGAGTGTTGGTATATCAGCACACCATTGCTTATTACTCTGTAAAAACAATTTTTTTCTCCTTTTGAATTTTTTAACCCTCTCCCCTCTTCCCTGCCATTAATTCCACAAAGAGATGAACAGAGGACTGTTGGTTCTATTGGCCACGTACCTCTGTCTCCTTCAAATGTAGAGCTGTGCCTGGCACCTAGTAATGATTTTTTTTAAGATTTTATTTATTTGACTGAAAGAGACACAGTGAGAGAGAGAGCACAAGTAGAAGGAGTGAGAGAGGGAGAAACAGGCTTCTCACTGAACAGGGAGCCCGACGTGGGGCTCAATCCAAGGACCCCAAGGACCCCAAGGACCCTGGGATCATGATTTGAGCCAAAGGCAGACAATTAAAGGTAGAGCCACCCAGGCACCCCAATAGTAATGATTTTATAAATATGTTTTAAAAAGAATGAGTAACAGAATAAGGTCCTGTAATTGACCATGCCCCCTCACCTACGTTAGTATATTCATCCACCATTGATTAATTACTTCCTTTTTTCCAGTCTTATTGAGAAATAATTGACATATATTAATATGTAAATTTATGGTATATAGCATGACGGTTTGATTTACATATATTGTGAAATGATTGCAAGAGGAAAAAATTTCTCTTTATGATGAGAACTCCTAGTATTTACTCTTTTAGCAGTTTTTCTTTCTTTCTTCTTTTTTAAGATTTTATTTATTTATTTGACAGAGATCACAAGTAGGCTGAGAGGCCGGAAGCAGGCTCCCTGCTGAGCAGAGACCCCCCCCCCCCATGCAGGGCTCAATCCCAGGACCCTGGGATCATGACCTGAGTTGAAGGCAGAGTCTTTAACCCGCTGAGCCACCAAGATGCCCCTATTAACAGCTTTTCTATGTATTGTATAGCAGCGTTAGCTATAGTTATCATGTACATTACATCTCTAGTACCTATTTATCTTATAACTTTTATACCTCTTGACCATCTTCCTCCAATCTCCTCTCGCCCTGTTCCACATCTGGTAACTGCAACTCTGATCTTTCTTAACTTCCTTCCTTTCTTCTATCTTTCTAGCTTCCAGATTTAACATATAAGTGAGATCATACAATATTTGTCTTTTTCTGACTTATTTCACTTAGTGTAATACCTTCAAGTTTCATCCACATCAGAAGTGGTAGGATTTTCTCTTTTTTGTGCCAAAATAATATTCCATTATGCAATGTCCATGGATATTTAAGTTGTATCTGTGTCTTGACTATTATAAATAATACTTCTATGATCTTGGGAGTGCAGTTATCTTTTGATTTTGTGTTTTTGTATATAGTGTTCCTGACCTGGCATTGCTGGGTCATATGGTAGTGTTATTTTTAACTTTTTAAGGATCCTCCACACTGTTTTCCTTAGTGGCTATAACAATTTACAATTCCGCCAACTGTGTACAAAGGTTTGCTTTTCTCTACATCCACACCAGCATTTGTTACCTCTTGTCTTTCTGATGATGGACATTTTAACAGGCATAAGATGGTATCTCACTGTGGTTTTAATCTACATTTCCCTACTATCTAAGGATGTTGAGACTTTTGCATACGTTCTTTGGAAAAAGGTCTAGTCAGGTCCTTGGTGCATTATTTTTTTAATTTATTTATTAGAGAGAGAGAGAGAAAGAAAGAGAATGAGTAGGGGAGGGGCAGAGGGAGAGAAAGAGAAGCAGGCTCCCTGCTGGGCAAGAAACCTGACGTGGGACTTGATCCCACAACCCAGAGATCATAACCTGAGCTGAAGGCAGACAACCAACCAACAGAGCCACTACGGTGCCCATTGGTGCACTTTTAAATTGAGTTATTTGGATTCTTTTGCTATTGAGTTGTATCAGTTCTTTATATATTTTGGATATTAACCTTTTATCAGATATATGGTTTGCAAATATTTTTTACCATTCCATAGGTTGTCTATTCACTTTGTTGATGGTTTCTTTTGCTGTGCAAAAGTACTTTAGTGTCATTTAGTCCCACTTACTTATTTACTTACATATTTGTTTATTCATTTATTTTGCTGCGTGTATTTTTGGTGTCATATCAAAGAAATCATTGCCAAAAGCCGTGTCAAGAAGCTTTCTTCCTGTTTTCTTCTAGCAGTAGAATTGTGTCTCAGCTCCCTTCCCTGGGTGGGCAGGGAAGGGCTTACTTCAGGCAACTCTAAATTTCTTGAACAAGCTTTCCCAATGAGAAGAGCAGGGAGCATCCTCAGTCTTGGCTATGAATTAATCCCTCTGCCTGTATGTCCTGATCTGAGGGCTATCCACTCTGGCCACGCACCTCTGCTCAAGCATCACTGGGCCATGTGTACAGTGTCAGGGAGTTGTGGCCATTCCCTGTGGTCGGTTGGAGCCTGGAGACACTCTGTACAAACAGTGAGGATGTGACTCAGTTCCCTGCCTGAATTGGGCAAACCATGTCTAGGACCAGCAAAATTCTGCATTTTGAGGATGCACATCAGGGAGACTTGCACCCCACAGAGTTCCCTGGCCACATTATACCCCTGAGCTCGTTCTATAAATGATCAAAGCCTCTAGTTTTGGGTGTTTCAACTGGGTCCGCCAAGACTTATGTGCTGGTTGTTGCAAGCCCCTCCCACATTCCCAGTAGCTGACCCCGCACATTCCCCTGCAGTACCTGCAGGGCCAGATTTGGGGATCTCATGAGTGACCAGTAATGCTGTGGGTGCTGGTTGTCCCTCCCAGGTTCTCCTTCCCCCTTGGAGGAACCAGAGGCTCAGGGGAGATCTCTCCACGTGGTGCTACACTGGACTGGGGGAGGGGCATATAGTCAAGGTGTAGCTGCTTCTCTTCCTCTTCTAATGTGGTCGGCTTGGTCTCTGAGGTGTGCAGGGTGCTTCATCCTCACTCCCATTTTCCAGGATCCTCTTTGTGGTATCTTGTTTTTAAATAGTTACTAACTGTTCTTCTTGTAAAGGGGAGGAAAATCAGGAACAACTTTAATTACCATCTTGGTGATGTCACTCCTTAATCACTTATTAAATAGAGAAAGGTAAATGTTGTAGTAAACAAGATGGGAAACCACCCCCCCGCCGAGTCCCAAGTTATTTGTAATTACTGAAAAAATGTTGTCATGAAAAACCCTTTTTATAATTTAGAAAATATTTGAGCTCATATAAATGCTGATGTGGTGTGCCCCTTTAAAAATTTTAGATGTTATTCTGTAGAAAATTGCTAGTCTTCAAGGGCTTCTAAGCAAGGAAATGAAACGATCAGATTTGTGATTTAGCAAAATAAACCTAGAAGCAGTTTAAGGGATGGTACAGAAGGAGAGAGCTTAGCTCTGTGATCAGATATGAGGCTAAGACCCACGAGAGATGATCAGACCCACTGTACCAGTGACAATGAGAGAAAGTGTGAGAAAGGGTGCTTTCAAAAGATTGTCAGTGCCTTGAAACACATGAACACATGGTCTACATCACTAATAATCAACTAAACACAAACTTGGAGAGTTTTTTTTTAAGGTTGTCAAATATGATAAAAGAATGTTACTACCCTCTGTTGACAAGATGTGAGAAAATAAATACTGTCAAACAATCCTTGTGAGGATATAGAGTATTTTAGTCTTTTGATGTTCAGTTTGGATTATTTATCAAAAGCTTTAAAATGGGAATTTTCTATCAACAATTCCATCTGGCATGTATTCTAGAAAAATAATCAAGTGAATTTCAAGATTTATGCATGAGGATGTTTAAAATAGAAAAATACTGGAAGCATTCTAAACATACAATGAAAAAAATGACTAAATTATGATATATACAGAGTGGACTACTATGTAAAAATTAAAATTGTGTTTTGAATTTGTATTTCACATAAAATTTAATTACTAAAGGGAATGCTTGAATACTTGTTTATTTTTTTGTTTAAGAATTTTTTTTTGGGTGCCTGGGTGGCTCAGTGGGTTCGGCCGCTGCCTTCGGCTCAGGTCATAATTTCAGGGTCCTGGGATCGAGTCCCACATCGGGCTCTCTGCTCAGCAGGGAGCCTGCTTCCCTCTCTCTCTCTCTCTGCCTGCCTCTCCATCTGCTTGTGATTTCTCTCTGTCAAATAAATAAATAAATAAAATCTTTAAAAAAAAAAAAAAGATTTTTTTTTAATTTTACTTATTTATTTGAGAAAGAGAGAGAGAGCACAAGCAGGGAGGAGGGGCAGAGGAAGAAGAAAGAGCAGACTCCCTACTGAGCAGGAAGCCTGCAACAGGACTCAATCTCAGGACCCTGAGATCATGATCTGAGCCAAAGGCAGACATTTAACCAATTGAGTCTCACAGGTATCCGTGAATATTTATTTATATCAAAAATTAAAAATGAAGGGGCACCTGGGTGGCTCAGTGGGTTAAAGCCTCTGCCTTCGGCTCGGGTCATGATCCCAGGGTCCTGGGATCGAGCCCCACCTTGGGCTCTTTGCTTAGTGGGGAGCCTGCTTCCTCCCTCTCTCTCTCTCTGCCTGCCTCTCTGCCTACTTGTGATCTCTCTGTCAAATAAATAAATAAAATCTTTAAAAAAAAATTTAAAATGGGGGTCTGGGTAGTACAATTGGTTACGCACCTGACTTTTGGTTTTGGCTCAGCTCGTGATCGCAGGGTCATAAGATCAAGCCCCATGTCAGGTTCGACAGTCAACATGGAGTTTACATAAGACTCTCTCTCCCTTTGTCTCTGTCCCTCCCCCACCCACTCTCTCTAAAATAAATAAACAAAAAACCCAAACAAACAAAAAAACAACAAAAATTAAAGATCACAGAAGTAGAAAACAATAAGTAAAAGTATATACAATTTGGTCCTTATCTTTTTAGATAAGTTTCTAAACATTTACATCAAATCATAAACTTTTGTATAAAATGTAAACATAAAATGTGATTGTATTATACATATTATTCTGCCTTCACAAATTGTCACTTATATTTTGTCATTCCATAAAGATTTATATTTTATTGTGTTGTTAAGTCAATACCCAGAATTTATATCATTGTGACATGTAAATTGTTTTTTCATTGGAGCTTCATAGGTGCTATGATTACCTTATGATTATGTTTTCTTTCTTATACAGCTCTTTCCTCCTGGAGTTAGAAATTGCCTAAGTCTTAAATTTGCTCAGTTTTATGTCAATGGCTATTACTAATTTATCTCTGAACTATCTACCATATGTAATAACAAAGTCTTGATTTAAAAAACATTAGATACATGGGGCAATAGATCAGGTTTTTTTTTTTTTTTCCTTCTTATTTTAGAGAAATGTGTGGTAGACTCCTCTGTCTTTTGGCTGCTGTCCAAGTAGATTGCACTCCACTCCTGCTGCACAGCTATTGTGTTTTTTATCTTCATCCTGTGACCGCTTTTGCTTCTTTCCAAGATTGTATTTCTCATTTCCTTGATCTCATGACTTCTCATGTCTTATTTCCTCCTTTTGGTAGAGCCTAGTCTCTACAAGGTTTCTACACACACAAGGTAGAAATTGGGGGCCCATGTCTATCAGTAAATGTAAATGTGTTTATTCTACTCTCATTCCTGATTTATTTTTCAACCAGGTTTCAGTTTTTAATGTTATAGTTGAAAGTGATGTGTCATTTTCAGTCCCAACCCTTTCCTTCTGAAAACTTTCAGACATATCTCTTCATCATTTTTTCTCATAGCAAACATGTATTTACCGCCAGCTGTGGGCCAGACACTGTTCCATATACCGGGAGTAAAAAACCATGCAATCATCTCCATCCCAGTGGAGCTGACATTGTAGTGAGTGCAGAAAAACGGAAAAGGGAGATAGAAATAATAAATATATAAAGCACTGAATAGACCTATGTGCTCTGGAGGAAAATTAAAGAATGTAGTATGTAAGGAGTGCTCTGGGCACATAGAATTTTAATTAGAATAAAGCTGTTTATTCTACTCTCTTTCCTGATTTGTGATTTCACAAATCAGGAATTCAGTGATTCCTGATTTCAGCGAAGACCTTAAAGAAAAGACAATAATAAGCAAAACTTAGAAGATGTAGGGAGCCACTGATTTATCTGAGGGAGACTATTCTAGGCAGAGGGAATGCCACATGTGAAGTCTGGGAATTAGGGTCATACACAGTGTTCCAAAGACTCCTAATATGCTAACATCCTACAGTGACTTTGGTGTGAGTCACTTTTCAATTACTGTGCAGGACATTCCATGGAATATTTCAGTTTAGAAAGTCATATCATTTGTTTTGGGAATTTTTTAGTAGTATATTTGATTATATCCTCATGTGCTATATTTGATAATTTCTTCATGTGTTCTCTTTCTTCTTGTTCAAATTCTCTTGTTTGGATATTAGAATTCCCTAATGAATCTTCTAAATTCCTTATTTTTCTTACTATTTTCAGTGCCTTGGTGTTTATGTCAACATTCTGGGAAATTTGCAGAATTCTGTCTTCTAATTTTTTTTTAAGATTTTATTTATTTATTTGACAGACAGAGATCACAAGTAGGTAGAGAGGCAGGCAGAGAGAGACGGAGAAGCAGACTTCCTGCTGAGCAGAGAGCCCGATGCGGGACTCGATCCCAGGACTCTGGGATCATGACCTGAGCTGAAGGCAGGGGCTTTAACCCACTGAGCCACCCAGGCGCCCCATCTAATTTTTTTTTTATAAACATATAATGTATTATTAGCCCCCAATTTCTACCTTGTGTGTGTAGAAACCTTGTAGAGACTAGGCTCTACCAAAAGGAGGAAATAAGACATGGGAAGTCATGAGATCAAGGAAATGAGAAATACAATCTTGGAAAGAAGCAAAAGCGGTCACAGGATGAAGATAAAAAACACAATAGCTGTGCAGCAGGAGTGGAGTGCAATCTACTTGGACAGCAGCCAAAAGGGGTACAGGTCTGTGAATCACCAGGTTTACACACTTCACAGCACTCAACATATTACATACCCTCCCTAATGTCCATAACCCCAACACTCTTTCCCTGACCCTCTCCCCCCAGTCACCGTCAGTTTGTTTTGTGACAGTAAGAGTCTCTTATGGTTTGTCTACCTCCCGATCCTATCTTGTTTCATTTATTCTTTTCCTACCCCCTGAACCCCCCA
The DNA here is from genome assembly GCF_022355385.1 of Mustela nigripes. NCBI lineage: Eukaryota > Metazoa > Chordata > Mammalia > Carnivora > Mustelidae > Mustela > Mustela nigripes. Next base: position 74,066,080 of record NC_081560.1, on the reverse strand, counting down.
TATTGCATCTCCACTTCCTCATATCAGGGACATCATATGACAGTTGTCTTTCTCTGATTGACTTATTTCGCTAAGCATAATACCCTCTAGTTCCATCCACGTCATCACAAATGGCAAGATTTCATTTCTTTTGCTGGCTGCATAGTATTCCATTGTGTATATATGTGTGTGTGTGTGTATACACACACACACACCACATCTTCTTTATCCATTCATCTGGTAATGGACATCTAGGTTTTTTCCACAGTTTGGCTATTGTGGATGTTGCTGCTATAAACATTCAGGTGCACATGCCCCTTCAGATCACTACATTTGTATCTTTAGGGTAAATACCCAGTAGTGCAATTTCTGGGTTGTAAGGTAGCTCTATTTTCAACTTTTTGAGGAACCTCCATGCTGTTTTCCAGAGTGGTTGCACCAGCTTGCATTCCCACCAACAGTGTAGGAGGGTTCCCCTTTCTCCACATCCCCGCCAGCATCTGTCATTTCCTGACTTACTAATTTTAGCCATTTGACTGGTGTGAAGTGGTAAATCATTGTGGTTTTGATTTGTATTTCCTTGATGCCAAGTGATGTGAAACACTTTTTCATGTGTCCATTGGCCATCTGGATGTCTTCTTTGCAGAAATGTCTGTTCATGTCTTCTGCCCATTTCTTGATCAGATTATTTGTTCTTTGGTTGTTGAGTTTGCTAAGCTCCTTATAGATTTTGGATATAGCCCTTTATCTGATATGTCATTTACAAATATCTTTTCCCATTCTGCCAGTTGTCTTTTGGTTTTGATGACTGTTTCCTTTACTGTGCAAAAGCTTTTGATCTTGATGAAGTCCCAAAAATTCTTTTTTTTTTCTTTAAAGATTTTATTTATTTATTTGACAGAGAGAAAGATCACAAGTAGGCAGAGAGGCAGGCAGAGAGAGGGGGAAGCAGGCTCCCTGCCAAGCAGAGAGCTGGACGTGGGACTCGATCCCAGGACCCTGAGATCATGACCTGAGCCGAAGGCAGCGGCCCAACCCACTGAGCCACCCAGGCGCCCCCCAAAAATTCATTTTTGCCCTTCCTTCCCTTCCTTTGGCGATGTTCCTAGGAAGACGTTGCTGTGGCTGAGGTCGAAGAGGTTGCTGCCTGTGTTCTCCTCAAGGATTTTGATGGATTCCTTTTCTCACATTGAGGTCCTTCATCCATTTTGAGTCTATTTTCATGTGTGGTGTAAGGAAATGGTCCAATTTCATTTTTCTGCCTGTGGCTGTCCAATTTTCCCAACACTATTTGTTAAAGAGGCTATCTTTTTTCCATTGGACATTCCTTCCTGCTTTGTCGAAGATTAGTTGACCATAGAGTTGAGGGTCTATTTCTGGGCTCTCTCTTCTGTTCCATTGATCTATTTGTCTGTTTTTATGCCAGTCCCATACTGTCTTGATGATGATAGCTTTGTAATAGAGCTTGAAGTCCGGAATTGTGATGCCACCAACTTTGGCTTTTTTTTTCAATATTCTTTTGGCTATTTGAGGTCTTTTCTGGTGCCATATAAATTTTAGGATTATTTGTTCCATTTCTTTGAAAAAAATGGATGGGATTTTGATAGGGATTGCATTAAATTTGTAGGTTGCTTTGGATAGCATAGACATCTTCACAACATTTGTTCTTCCAATCTATGAGCATAGAACATTTTTCCATTTTCTTGTGTCTTCCTCAATGTCTTTCATGAGTACTTTATAGTTTTCTGCGTATAGGTTCTTTGCCTCTTTGGTTAGGTTTATTCCTAGGTATCTTATGGTTTTGGGTGCAATTGTAAATGGGATTGACTCCTTAATTTCTCTTTCTTCTGTCTTGTTGTTGGTGTAGAGAAATGCAACTGATTTCTCTGCATTGATTTTATATTCTGACACTTGACTGAATTCCTGTACAAGTTCAAGCAGATTTGGAGTGGAGTCTTTTGGGTTTTCCACATATAGTATCAT